>NC_030433.2:12843898-12928898 GCF_001660625.3 Ictalurus punctatus | reverse complement strand
TCACACAGATGGAGAAAATTGTACCTTGAATATATGAATAAAATTTTTTTAAAAAAAACACCCCCACACACAAGGAATAATGAATGGCAATAATGAGCCGTGCCTATACATACAAGCTGTATGTAAATGCCATGGATATTTCGGAGGACAACATGGGGAAATGGACGTCATGGGAAAAAATGTCTCAGTCACCAGTTAATTGGTTAGATCATCTCCTGGACTGAAGAAGCATGGACGTAATGAAATTCAAGAAGTGAAAAAAAATACAATAAAAATAAATCAATGCTTTCAGTTTGGCTTACAACATTGTGTCCCTGGGATTTCCCTTTTACATATCTATGAGACATCTTGTGGAAAAGAATGGGCAAGGGATCATTTTAAATGTTAAAACACCACAGACTTCTCAGGTATGAAGAATTTCAATCTCTCTCTCTCTCACACACACACACACACACACGACAGGTGAAATTCCATGACACTATACAGATCTTTGCAGAATGCTTACTTCAGGATATAAAAATAGATTATTCTGTCACTATTAATGAATGTCACTAGTAATGTTTTAAGGAAATAAGCCCTTTCCTTTAAACTTTTATAAAATGTTCAATTTCACTGATGCATTTAAACATTAAGATGGTGCACACAAACTAAGCCAAGTGATTTTCATGTAGTTACTCATAGGCTATATTGATGCCACCCTCGCAATCACATTTTCTCCATCCCTTCCCCAAAAATCCCTCTCAGAGTCACTGTGCATGACAGTGGAACCATTATGTAAGACTCCCATAAAATCAAATATTCAGAAGTTAAATACTCGTAGTCAAAGCCAGAGAGGAGCACACAACACACTGATATAAGAATCCCTTCAACTGCAGCGCATTAAATCCACTCAAGCAGCCGATCTATTGGTGTATTAGAAACTGCAGCACTTTGATCACAGTCATAAAAAGCAATCCAGCTTCATTACACACAGACAGGGTTATAACACACACCGTGACACGGCACACAAAACCCTGCACGCATACATGCAGGCAGTCATGGACCAGAGCAATGGAGCAATCAGACCACTGGAGGAAAGCAGCAGGCAGTAGAGCAGAGAACAAACAAAAGGATATAGTGCCAAAGTAAACCGACTTCGCCTGCGTACACAGACACGTCAATAAATCATCCGATCTCACAGCCGTGATATAGAAGCCATCATTCATCAATGCCTTGGGTAGATCTCACAAAACCTTGTCTCAGGCAATAACACAGGGACCACTTCTCATTCCCATTACTTATCACAATAGTAAATTATCACTGCAATTGTGTAAAATTACTTGAATTATATTTGTTACTGTACTGAAGTATTATTTTGGGATATTCATGCTTTATAATTGAATATTATTAAAAATTAAAAGATGGAGTCATAATTAAAAACATTTTTTAAACTTGCAGTACATTTTTCTTACCAACAGTTTTATTTAGACTTCCAAATGACTCATTAAAAAACTCAAAAGGCCTGTTCTTTTCTCATCCAGCCAATAATTGTACAATATACATAGCAATGGGCTCAGGTCATCAACCAATCATTTCCTGTTTAGCATCCAATCAAGTATCGATATAGAGCACCCCGGATCCTACCTCAGTAAAAAGTTTTAAAATGCTGCATTACACAAATACTTGTACAAAATATAAAAAGGCATGAACTCCATCTAATTTGAAAACGAATGTTGTGGAGGGTTTCCCTAATTTGCTAACATTAACTGGCTGTATTTAACTACTAGTTGCATCGCCAAGCTATATAATTTAACATGTTAACGTGTTAAGACTAGTAGCTAACAAAATTGGCCAGGCAGCAAGTTGAGTTCTTGCTAATGGTAAATATTGTTTTTTTATTTTATTTTATATTGTACTTCTGATTAATTCATTAGTAAACTATGCAGCATATCTTACAGAGATTGATTTTTTTTTTTTTCCAAAAACGGCATAATTGATTATTACAGTTATAGATAACCAAGAAGTTTGTTTCCACATGAAAATGTGAAATTACATATTTTCAGTTAAGTTATAACTTTGACTTAAGCACAATTTCATCATACTTTTTCCAACCCTGTGCATGAATGCCAAGAAATTCAAGCAATTTGCCAACAAATCTAGTTAGATATCATTTGCTAGGTAGTTAGACTCTGAACTTGCACATAGTTCAAGTAATTCAACCATGCTCTGGATAAGCATATTGGCAAATCACAAGAAACATTGGTATTAGTGGACCACTGCATTTGTGATGACAATCTGTAACTGGAAGAACAAGGCTATGTATTGCAGAACACCTTAATGGAAGATCAAGCCTATAGATTATCAGTAGAAGTAATTCAGATGTACAAGCTAAGACTGTAAGTACCTAGCTAGCACAGTCTTAAGTGGTCAATATTTGATTGATTTAACCTAAATTCAAATGCAGCAAATTTCAGTGTTGCAGGTAATTGGTAGAGATGAAACTGCTAATGTTGTGACTTATCTTCCTTGCGCAGGTCTGTGGATAAATAAATTTATCATGCCAAGTCCAGGACTACTGTGCATACCCAGAATAAAGGATCTACCACTGAAACAGCTGCATGAGAAAAAATGCATTGGCCCCAAAAAAGCAGATTCCTGTCTTATAAGCCCTTGGTCTTTCCTTTGGTTAGGCCTAGTGAATTATATCCTGCTAGGCTGCTGTCCTGGTGTGTTTGCAGGAGAGACATGGGGAATGGTCTCCATCTGCCCCTTCCATTGCGTGTGTCGGAACTTATCAGAGTCTCTAAGCACGCTCTGTGTTAATAAAGGACTGCTCTTTGTCCCACCCAATATTGACCGCCGCACTGTGGAGCTCCGTCTCGCAGACAACTACATCCTGGAGGTCGGCGGACCCGACTTTGCCAACATGACTGGATTAGTGGATCTGACCCTGTCTCGTAACACTATACATGCTCTGCGCCCACTGGCGTTTGGAGACTTGGAAAGCCTGCGGTCGCTTCACCTGGACACTAATCGGTTGACTGTAGTGGGACCACAGGATCTAACAGGCCTTCTCAACCTTCAGCATCTCTTCATAAACAACAACCAGCTTACAGATGTCTCAGCTGATGCCTTTGATGACTTCCTGCTAACACTGGAAGACCTGGACTTGTCCTACAACAACCTTCGCAGGGTTCCCTGGGAAGCCATCCAGAACATGGCCAGCCTAAGCACCCTCAACTTGGATCATAACCTCATAGACCAGATTGCTGAGGGCTCTTTCAGTGAGCTCTACAAGCTGTCTCGTTTGGATATGACCTCAAACAGGCTCCAGACCCTTCCCCCTGATCCCCTGTTTTCTCGCTCACAAATTGGGGTAGTCAGCCCAACACCCTACAACGCCATCATCAGCCTGAATTTTGGTGGAAACCCTCTGCATTGTAACTGCGAGCTGTTGTGGCTGCGGAGGCTGATCCGTGAGGATGATATGGAGACCTGTGCCACACCCGCACACCTTGCTGGACGTTACTTCTGGTCCATCCCAGAGGAAGAGTTCATATGCGAGCCTCCTCTAATCACCCGCAACACCAACAAGCTGTGGGTCCTAGAGGGGCAGAGGGCCATGCTTAAGTGCCGTGCAATTGGTGACCCTGAGCCAGTCATCCACTGGGTATCCCCAGATGACCGGATTGTGGCCAACTCCAGCCGCATACACTCATATTACAACGGAACCCTGGATTTTCTGGTAACACGTGCCAGAGATGATGGAGCTTATACGTGCATCGCTATCAATGCAGCTGGGGAGTCCACTGCCCAGGTGGAGTTGAAAATCATCCCACTGCCTCACAGAGGAAATGGAACAGTCCCACTTTTTAACCCCCGAGACCCTGGTGCCTCAGATATGAGTCATGGAAGGGGAGGGGCTATAGGAGGGATGGTAACAGTAAGGAATGTGACTGGAGATGAAGGGGAGGATGGAACAAGCAGTAGTAGCACTGGAACTGAGCAATTGGTTGGAGTGCGGGAAGTGACCTCCAACTCTGCTCAGGTGCACTGGTTTATGGGCAGAACTTCACCTTACTTGGTGTGGATGTACCAGATTCAGTACAATAGCACAGCTGATGATGCCCTTGTGTACAGGTAAGAGCATATCCTTAGCAAAACTTAAAGTTGCCACAAATTACATATGACTTGCCATCACATTTCGATATATACAGACCAGTGTGAGCTGATCTAAAGTTTAAGTCACAAATAGTGATGAAAGAAGAAACAAATCAGAGAAGTGATTGTCATTTGGTTTCGGAGACACTAGAGAACATTTATAGTCTAAAGGTGGGAAAATAGAGTGAGAAGGCCTGCTGACTACAGGGAAGAAAGGATGAACTCTTAAAAGAGCACAAATTACAGAGTTTAGAATCATGCCACAACCGATCAGGCTGACTGAAATGGATTTAAATAGAGGGAGAAAGGAAAGAGAAGGCAGTGAGACAAGGCAGGACACAACAGGGAAGCAGGGCTGTGGTAACCTTTTATGTTAGAGCTGTTCACAGGGGTAGAGAGATTGTCTCAGTAATTCTACACATGAAGTTACTTCCAAGGTCAGAAACCATCACTGACAGTCTGCTTTCTGCATCCCTACCAGGGGCATGAAATGAGTTCAATCCCAGCCTCAATTTTCTTCATTTATTCTCTCAGCCAGCCAACCCTACCTCCTCACAGGATCTCTCAGGTTCCAGCTCATCACATTCAAAAACACTGTTAGGGTGGTCAATATAAACCAAACCACATTTGTACCCACATATAGTCTGCACCAGCATACAGGTCACCCACACTTGTGCCTGCATTGCATTGGAGATGTATGAAAACACTAAAACAGCATGCATAACAAAATATATTTTAAATAGGTTTGCCATTAGAAGGCACTATGACATAATGGCTGGAAATGGAACTACTACAGAGCAATATGCAGTTTGTGTCCTATAATGGGAATCAATAATGCACAGTGAGAGGGAGGGGTCCAAGTCTGTGTGACACAGAAATAAATATATGGAGGGGGGGTTGAATGCAGAAAGGAAAGATAGAAGTGAGGTGAGATAAATCTCAGAGGTTTCTCTTTTTTCCATCAGTTGCTCAGTGATGAAAAGCAGAGTGATGAAAGGATGAGTGGGAGGGAAGGACAATAGCACTCATAATAGGTTACTAATACATAACTTGCAAACATTCTCAGTCTAAACACCCAAAGCCAGTCTGAGCAAGCAGAAAACATCTATGACACTACCTGCATTTAACAAACAAAATGTGTCTAGTAGATGCCTCTGATTTTATTCAATTATATTCAAAATATTTAGAAATATACAAACTAAATGGTGTCACCCAGATATTTGACTGTGACATATGAAGGCAAAGGATGTAAATCAGAATAAACACATTACATGCAGAAAGCATCCAATCAGTTTCACTTCAGCAGCTCAAGGACTTATGTAATTCATAGCAAGACAATATACACGAACAGTCAAAAGTTTAGACACACTTAATCTTTATTTTTATCCCCCCCCCAATTGTAGAATAATAAAGTCATCAAAACTCTGGAATAACAAATGGAACCCTGGGAATTATGTTGTGATTAAAGAAAGAAAGAAAAAACACCCACAAATTTAGTATTTTAGCTATTTTCAAAGTAGACACCCTTATTGCCTAGAATTTCCAGAAATGTGTTCTTGGCATTTTCTAAACCAATTTCTTGAGGAATCCCCCTGAGATGCTTTTTAAACCATATTAAAAGGAGTTCCCACTTATGCTGGACACTTATGGATGCTTTTTGGAATATTATGCTCCATGTCATCCATTTTAAAAAATGTATTTTTTTTTGTAAATAAAATGTTGGCACAATTACATTTTTGTCTACAACACCGATTTCAAACATTTAAATCATACACCTTCAAATCAAACGTTTTTTTAAGATCATGAGAAACATTTCAGTCAAGTGTCTCCAAACCTTTGACTGGTAGTGTACATTATGATTCAGTAACAGATGCATCACATTATGAAATACTCCTTCAAATACGAATATGAAAAAAGTCCTTTTTCCTCAAAACAAACCTTCTAGATTATCACTTATCCTAGGATGAAACATTTCTATGCTTATGGGAGTGGCCTCTTCCAAGATGGCAATGTCACCATCCACACAGCACAAGGGAAAAGTAATGGTTTGATGAGTATGAATGATGTGGTCACGTGCAATGGCCTTCAGTCACCAGATCTCAATGCAACCTAACACTTATGGGAGATTTTTGACTGCCTAATAAGCCGAATTCACACCAGAACACACAAGCTTCGAATAAAGACTTCGGGTCATCCAAATCAGACACCCCCTCAGATTCATTTCCTTATGCACCACTGGCAGGAGAACAAGCAGCAATGTATGTTCAATTTTAATCTGCTGTAATCTCTAGCATTCGATATTTCAGTTATGAGTAGCTAAATACACTTCTGGCTATTTTTTTTTTGAGAGAGATGTTTAATTAATAGAATAAGCCTAGTTTGAGAGCTACCAAATCCCCCACTGGCTGCAACACCGCTCTCTCAGCCAAGCCGATCAAACGCTCACCGTTTAGTAATTGCACCTCACCTGCTGCTCATTACTTCGAGTTTCTTGTATATAAGCCCCCCAGTTTGTAACTCAAATTGTTAAACTGGATTATATAACAAGAAGAGGAAATCTGCTTAATACTCCAAAATAGAAGGTGCACAGTGTATAGAAATTGAGGTTTTGTAACTTCAAATGAGTTTACACTTCAATCATGCAGGGGGGGCATTGACATACCTTGACATGACTCTTCTAGTGTGAATTGGCCAATTGAGGAAGTATCTTTTGGAAAAAATGGCATTCATCCCTACCCCCCACCCCCAGGACAGTTCTATGCATTCCCATATGAATAGAAATCATAAGAGACATAATAAATGCAGTGTAGCATGACTTTGCATAGAAATACTAAATTTATTCAATGATCATACAATCCTTCTTACCAGGGATCAAAGGAAGAGCAGCAAATGCAATTAATCCAACAAAGGCAGTTTGGCATAGCTAGGGAAGGAGGGACAAAAAGGGGAGAGAGTAGACTGAAGCCAGTATAGGAGAGATTAAAATTTGCTCAAGGCCTTTATGCAATAGCTGAAAATTACCTCCCAATGGCAAATGCATGATTCTTGTTTAGCCATGACGGGCATATTCTTAATGGTATTGTACAGCCACTGATGCAGTGATGCATTAAGGTTTAAGCAGGACACAGACGTGATCATTTCAAAATAGTAACCAATGCAGGAGAGGGAAGGCAGAAGAACATGGGTTTAGAGTCATTGCAAAAATGCATCACTGCTCGTCACACTGCCTATTTTCTGGTATCTGTGAGTTCCTTTGAATTTCCATTTTCACATTGTTGCAGTATATTGACTTAGGCAATTTCCACTACAAAAGCGCAGCTCTAGTAACTACTTTCTTTCTCAGACAAGCTCCACTCCTTATTAGCACACTTGTGTTGCTCTTTATTGTATAATATTTCATTCATCTTTGGCTTTAGCTTGGCAAGGCCCTAATTCTCAGGCACGTATATGATAGTTATATCTTCTCTTTATTCTTTTTTTTTTTTTTTTCAGAATTCTGCCACCTACCAGTAGTAGTTTCATGCTGAAAAATCTAGTCTCAAGCGCAGACTTCAGCCTGTGTGTTTTGGCCATCTTTGACGACGGCATCTCCACCTTGGCCACCACGAAAGTGTTGGGTTGCACCCAGTTCAGCACTAAAGAGGATTATCCAGAATGCCGCTCCCTGCAGGCTCACTTCCTCGGTGGCACGCTAACAGTGATGGTAGGTGGGGTGGTGGTGGTAACATTGCTGGTCTTCACCGTGGCTATGATGATGAGACACAGAGTGTGCGGTGATTGTCAAGACCATGTCGGGCAGTCGGGAGAGTTCCTGCCAGCCAAAGGGGTGGATGTTTACGCTCAGACTAACGGAAATAACAGCATGATGATGGTGGCGTTGCCAAACAGGTTGTTGGCCCAGCAAACAAGTGCAGTTCAGGCCAAAGCCAAACATAAGGAGCACATGCTGGTCAAACTGAGCAACGAGCCCCACTGCAGTCAGGGCTCAGACATGGACGTGGTGAGGCACAAGCCCAATGCCTCTTTCACACCAGAGAGTGATAAAGTGACATTCTACTACTCCCCAGCCAAAAGTGCACACACTTTGCCCCACCCGGCACATAAAGCTATGATGCATGACAGCAAGCTGAAGCTGCGGCGGTCTCTAGAAAGAGAAAACGACAAAGACATGATGCAAGGTGTAAAACAATCTTTAGCCTCACTGGCCCTCACTCAGACAGGGCAGGTGGGAGAGAAAAGGAGTTCAAATTGGCCTGGAGAGAGGTGTGTTCTAGGGACCAGACGCAGCTGCTCTTTTGATGCAGGTGACATCGCCACCACCACATGTTACAGCTATGCCAAGAGGCTGAGTGTCATCTGGACCCGCCGCAGTCAGTCGCTGCACAGCATGCTGGTCCACTGCGCGTCCACCACTAGCACTTCCAGCACAGTGAGCGAGCAGTATAGCCACGTACTGGTGCATGGATATCTGCACGCATATGCCTCCAACAACTCAAACTCCAACTCAAATTCAAACTGTAGCATGGACGCCAATCCAGGAGACCTGGAGGAAAGTGTGGTGTAATGACTGATGTAAGAAAAGGAAGACTGAAAGATTAAGTTGGTGGAAAACTATGTTCAGCATGTGCCAAGCTAATAAATGTGCCACCCAAAACACAGAAAAAGTCAATGTCCTCATGCAATGGAAGCAAGGAAAGCAAAAGCAAAAAAAAACCTTTAAAAAAAAAACACAAAACATTAATAAATAAATAAAATAAAATGTTGTCAGGAAAAGAAAAAAGAAAAAAAAAAAATGGTATAATGAGTTCTGTACATTACACAAAGTCTAAAGTATACTTTGTTGGGTGTTAATTTTTAATCTCCAAGAGGCCAAATTAAATAAAATTAAGACAAAAAAAAAAAAAAAAAAAAAAAAAACCCAGAGGAGGCAGAATTTGGTAGAAAAATTATATTCAAAAACACACCTGGTCATGAGGCCCTGAGCATATGGGATTACAACCTGGAGCTTCTGTTTCAACAAGATTAATTAACTAATTAATACATTATTCAATAAATCAGCCACTACCCTATACCAGTGCAACTGCTTCTGAACACAAATGTGCCAGGAAGAATATCCGAAACACAAACCATAAAGTTAGAAAGAAAGCACATTATCCACTAAAACATTCTGCAGTAAGGGAAAGGGTTGTGAATGAATATAAGGTTTTAAATTTTTTTTTTTTTTTAATGATCATGTTAATACTGAATTTGTACTGGAAATGCAGTATTAATAACTATGAACACTTAAAAAGGATGTGTGTTTATTTGTCTACCATCATACATCAATAGTCCCACCAGTCTGACTTACAATCTGAGTGTTCCCATCTGGTACTTTCCTTCAGAATTTAAAAAAAAAAAAAAATTATATATACACACATACATACACACACACACACACACACAATATATATATATATATATAAATATACACATACATACACACACACACATACATATATATACATACATACACACATACATACACACACAATTAAAATTATGTCAAATGGACATTCTGCATTATGGAATAAAGCTGCTATTTTTGAAGAGGTGAATCCTTCATGATAGGAACTTTGATTAAAAAGTGAGCTTTTTAACCTTAATGAAGTGGAAAATACCTCACACGACACATGGAATCTCATATGACTACATGACAGCTGGTTATTGTTATAAGATTTCTAAACTTTCCACTGCTAATGTGCTAACATAATTACACTGGAGGCAAATTTATTTAGTAGAATTCATGCTGACACAGATTGAATAATCTACAAAGTAATAAAAGTCTTAAGATCTCAAAGAGGAATAGAAAGGAAGACGAACACTGCAAAGCTGTAGGCAAACGGGGAAGCGTGCATTTGTAGCATTGTACATGAAGACTTCACAACAATTCCTGAAAAATATTTGTCTGTCTACGTGCCTTCGTGAATTCAGATTCAGACTGTCAGTTGTGGATGTCATTTTCCCCCCGTAAGATATACTACATGACAAATAATGCACAAGATAAGTCTATAAAAATGGAGGCTTTTGATATAATTGATAGAACTGTTTAAATATCTTCACGAAATTTTTATTTATTTATTTTTAAATTTCACCTCACACCTCCAGTGTCACAATCCTGAGCTCAGGTTCCTGTCTGTGTACGTTCTCCCCATGTCAATGTGGACTTCCTCTTGGTTCTCTGTTTTTTTTCCACTTCCCAAAAACATGGTACGTAAAATGGCTACACTAAATGACCCTTAGGTGTGAATGCGTATACAAACGTATTTCCCCCAGCATTCCTGGTATTGTCTGGATCCACCACAACCAAGAAAAAGCAAATGAGTGTCGTGGTCAGTCATGTGCGCTTTTATCATAGCCCATTCTGCATTTACAGTGTAAGCAATTTTACTCCCGGAATACTCAAACATAAATTTTGCACTATAATTGCGATGGTTCTAAAAGCCAGCATCATGTTATGAATGCTTGCGTTACCTCCCAAAGCGTTGCTGCAAATACTTTATTAGTGCTAAAACTATCCAGGGAAGAAAGCACAAACGTCAAAGTGAAAGAACAAATGCTCGTTAAAAGTCCACATAAAGCCTCAGTCATCACTCATGGCTTTATTGCCAAGTCTTTGTTATTTCCAGCCATATTTCTCCACCCCCCCGTTGGGCAGATAAAGAATATGGTTTCGGACACTAAAAGACAGACTTATGGTGAGAATGTTTGTGGAATAGACAAAAGAAAGGGCTTGAGAAATGCTTAGAGATGGATGGCATAGATAAGGAAGGGAGGGATAAAGATTGGGGTGTGGAATAGTAATGGAATGATTTTTTGGTGCTGCAGGAGGCCGCTGCTGTAACCAGGTTAGAAGCCTCTTTATATCTTGGTGTGTGGTGCACATACACCTAGGATGTACATACAGGATGTAGGCTTGTGCAATAGCAATTTTCCCTGATCGCAACACAGCGTTAAACAAATCTTTACCGCTAAAAGAGATACAGTCAGGACACTAAAGATTCTAACAAACTGGCATATCTGGGCATGACGAGTTCTCTTTTGTACAAGACCATTATTTTCCAACTTTATTTCATTTCGTTTCCAGCATTCGGTACTGGTGGTACTCCCACTACTAAAAGCCACAAGCCTCAAGTTTATGTGCAGCTATATTAACCATGATTTGGCAAAATGCAGTTAGCTCATCCTAAGTTGAATACACCCATGAGTACAACTTGAGGTTGTACACTATGAGGAGTATTTTAACAAGTGATTTTATAGTAAATGCAAAACTAACATCTATTTTTAAAGAGTTAATTCACCAAGTTGTGAAAGAGAAGCGCTCACCCTATTATCGGGTGATCTTCAGATCAGATCCCAAAATCTGTGGCTGAGAGCCAAGGAAGCAAACCTGGCCATGCTCTCTGGGTCGAAGGAATAGCATACTCTCTCCCCTGTCTGTCAAAGTGACACTACCCAATCACAGCCATCTGCAAGCTCATAAATAGAAGAGGATGGATAGGGTTTTCCTCCAAGTGTGTTACACTGCCCTTTAAAGCAGCAGTTCAAAAAGATACTTTTGGCTGGCTTCATGGGTCTCAAACGAAGCAAATGTTAGCCTTGACACTCTGGTTGGAAGCTGCTGAATGATTGGGGGGATCTGGTTGGTGGGTGGGAACTAGTAAGTGACCAAATATGTGGAGAAAAATGGCAGGAAATCGGAGAGTAAATTCAATAGTCAGGAGGACATCATGGCAACACAAAAGCCTAGGCTGAAGGCAACAAGGACAGGAAAGTGTGAAAGCAAGTATGAATGCTTGTGCTACAGATGCAGGATGTGTAGTCAATCACAAGCGTTTGAATGCATTTTGGAGTCTGGCGTTGTGATGAACACTGAATTCTGCCAAAAATCACTCACCATACCTTTAAGCCTCACCGATAGACATTCTCACAGTGAGAGGATCACGTATGCAGGACGACAGGCACCAGCTATGCAGACAGAGACAGTTTGTTCTCTCTGTGAGAACTCTGCTGCAGCTGCACCCACTGTAGCTCCCTCTCTTTCTCTGGCTATTGACAGAGCTCTAGATAGCTCTTCAAAACACACCATCAGCAATCCAGTCTCAACTTCAGCATCTCCAACTGCGCTTTGTCTCAAATTCCAGACCTGCTCTACATACGGGCTCCTCACAAAAACTACACTAATGAGAGCATACTTCCCTCCGCTGACACGCATTGTTCATGCCATGACGCCAAGCACAAAAGGCTCGATTTGTGCCTTTCAGATGTCAGCCTATATGCTCTACAGTGAACAGCTACATGCGCCACACCTGTGAAAAAAGATAAAGATCTTGCGTGCTGCTCTTTGGCACTCGGTAGACTTGAGTGCAGAGCATGCTGAGCTAATTGGGACACCTGGAGCACATTGTTCAGATAAGATTAATGTAATGTCCAGAATTGGGAGAAGAAAAAAAAAAAGAAAAAAAAAGAAAGAAAAAAAAAAGTTGAACCATGTAATAGGGTTCTTGTCCTGTCCACATCCCTCTCTCACCTCCTTTAGTCATCCTGTGTCTCAGTCATACTGAAGGCGGAGGACAGGCTGAGCGGATGTTTTTAGACATCTCTCAGGCAGAAGGGTCATGAAGTACCCATTCTGCCTCCAATTTAAGCCGAGTGAGAAGAGAGAAGAGGTAAGGTGTACAGGAGAGGAATAGAAGACAGCTTTAAGAAGCAAATCACATTCATATTGTAAGCCTTCCCCAGCCAGATGAGAATTACCCAACCACCTTTGCTTTTTCTTTTTCCCTCCCCTGTTATCTCTGAGGTTAGTTGGGTCAGCCTCCTCCCAACAAGGACAAGTGTTTGCAATACAATGATGTTATCATTTCCCACGGCCTCTTTTTCCTTTCAAGCAGGAAAGAGAAACAGGACAGTTGAGATCTCTTAGTCAGAGGGATGCAGAAATCTTTGCGAAGGCTTACATCGCAATACTGATAAAAGCTTCCAGCTGACAGAAGATACTATTGACCGCATAAACCACAGAGTTGGGTGCTGGGAGAACAATCCCACCCCAGAACCAAAGCTAAATCAATGCAATAGAAAGTCAAAGCGCTCGCCCACATTTGAACGTGCAGTACAGCAGCAAGAAAGCCCAAATGGACCCCAAATCTTTTTCCCTTTTTTTCCGGGAATAAGGTTTATCGATTAAATAGCACATCCTTGTTTAACGAGGTCAGCCTGACTGAAGAGAGCAGCTCAGTTACACTCCCCATCCTCAGCAGGAAGCTTCTAACAGGCACAAGAATACAGCAGCAACGCAGATAAGCACAACCTTGCACCTCTGTGAAAATATAACATTTATTATCCTAAGAATGACTGCTAAGGGACCAATTCCTCTTATAGTAGAAAAATTCCAAACCTCCCTAGGGCAATAAGAGGGCATATTTAAGTCTGCTTCTTTATTCAATTTCACATATTCACTTCAGACAGTGATTGGGTTAGTTTTCCTCCTCTGCTCTTTTTCGCTCACTCTTCCACGCTCCCTCCATTTTTTTTTTTTGCAGATGATCAGTCTCAGCTGCTTCTCCATCACTGTCTGATAGCTCTGCTACTGCAGCACTTCTCTTCAGTGCATCTCTTTCCATTCCCATAGTTTCCATTTAAATCCAATATGGCCTCTGGGCACACAGCATGGCACACTTTCCTGACAGTGATGTGCAACACCTTGGTATCATGCAATAACAGTGTCCCTCTTGGACAGAAGGAAAGTCTGGAAAAAAGGCAAAAGTGGACAGAAAGAACAAGTGCATATCAGAGCATGAGAGCAGGCAGAAATGTGAGATGAGTGCTGCAGTACTAAGCGGCTCAGGCGTGAAATCCCTCAGATCAACATAGCTTGAGTCTTTGAAGCAGGCAAAACTACACCAAAGATAAGAACATGAGAGGAAATATTCATGCATTTATTAAACTGTTTATCACTCATCAGGGAGCTGTGAGGAGTCAAAGATCCCAGTGTCTCTTTTTTTGGGATGGACAGCTTTTAGAATTTCAAAAGTCTCTTGCTGAAAATCCAAACCTTAACACCCATCCACAACCTCCTCTGGTGTCTTTTGAAAGTCAGTCACACATTTTGGAATCGTTCAGTCATGAATCTCGTCTTCAAAGTCTCTACCAAAATCCTTCAGGCAGGACAGGGCTAGGCTTGTTCATGCATGTCGCTCGGGACGATTGCACGACTCATTCCCAAAAATGTACCCAATATATTTTATTTGAGATATTTTCAGAGCACGGCAGTCCTACAGTATGTGAAATAAGAGCAAGTGCAGAAGACATCCCATCACTACATTTTGGGTCAACACTGTCAAAAAATGTGTGAAAGTCTATGTACACAAAGATTTGAAACCAAAACTGCAGAAAGGTTGGAAATAAGCACTCGAGAAAACCAGAAGTGACTGCGATGGTAGCTGCTGTACAATAGGAGTCTTAACTAATGGATAATTAGCCTTGTTTATACTGGATGACCCTTTGGGGGGGGGGGGGGGGGGGGGGGGGTTTTAGACTCGTACCCAGATCAAGCCTAAATCGAAAGTGCATTGAATAGTATTATCCATCCACCCACTTTCTGTAGCACTTATCCTACACAGGATCACAGGGAGCCTATACCAGGTGACTCTGGTCACAAGGCAGGGGAAACCCTGGACAGGGTGCCTACTCATGGCAGGGCACAGGTGCACACACTACGGACAATTTGGACACGCCAATCAGCCTACAGCGCAAGTCTTTGGATTGGGGGAAGAAACCAGAGTACCCAGAGGAAACCCCTGATGCATGGGGAGAACATGCAAGCACGACCCATTCAGGGTGGAATCAAGCCCCAAACCCAGGATGCGAGAGGCAAACATGCTAACCACAAAGCCACCATGCTCTCCACCTATTATCATTATTATCATGGGCAGCTGTGGCTCAGGTGGTAGAGCAGGTTGTCCACTAATCATAGGGTTGGTGTTGATGTTTATGTTTGGGTGTTTTTGTCCTTGGGCAAGACACCGAACCCCAAGTTGCTCCTGATGGGAAGTTGGTGCCTTGCATGGCAGCTCTGCTACCATTGGTGTGAGAATGAGAACCAGTGTAAAGCGCTTTATAGAGCTAAAGTTAAAAAAGCACTACATAAGTGCAGACCATTTACCATATCATCAGTAGTAATAGTAGTAGTACACTAGCACCATTGCACAGCTTGAAAATTCTGCAGACACACACCCCTACTTCTGCAAATAGACCAACCTTGCACATACTCCTAATTGCACCTTATATTCAGTTGTACTGTTCTGGTGCAGACTCCACTCATGTCAATGGCTCAAAATTCACTACCTACACCTACCACTGTATTGTCTTCACTTTAATCTATGTCTTAAGATTCATGTACACACACCATGCCATTAGCAATATTTTCCATTCCTTATGCTACATTTGCACTGTTGATACCATGCCATTTGCATGTCACTTTGCTGCCACCCTACCTCGTTGTCTCGTCTGCCCTGCATACTTAATGCCACCTGCTGATTTACTAACTGCATCTTGTTGGCTTTGTACTCCTCTCAGTGACGAAGTTGAAACTAATCTAATAGATGTAGTAGTCATCAGAAGGGCAGTTATCAATGTCATATGATGCAAAACTGAATGACTTGTGATGGGCTACTTTGAACGACAACAATTCTGAGAAGTTCTTTTCATCACTGGCCAATATCGACAATTGGCAATGAGTGTAATGTCATGCAGGAATAAACAAGCTAGCTAGCTAAGACAGAAGCCAAATACTCCCTGGTGCCTGGAAAGCAAACACTGGTCAAGTTTATTATTGTTATTTTACTTATATTTAAAATATTAAAGATAATCATAATTTATACAAATAACAGTGGATTTCTTCTGTTTGTTTTTATCTACCATTAGTTAATGATATTGAATTCTTAATTCTAGCATACTTAAGTAGCCCCCTAATACTTTTTTTTTGTAGCTTGCTAGATGAAAAATGTTGCTTAGATGCGGGTCTCTTATGCCTGACGTAGATCCTCCTCAAGCCATACACAGATAAGACTCAGAATAGCCATATTATGTCATTTTCTATGGATGCTGATGTATTTTTCCCTCCCTTAGATTGGCACCCCAATAAAGCCAGACCTTTATAGGATGGTCATCTATAGGATGACCAAATTAGACCTTTATACTGGCTGATCCCACTTTCATTTTCCAGCATGGAAAACCAGCTAAAACCCAAGATTAATACTTTCTCACCCCCCCAGTTGACACACTGCAAAAGCCATTTAAAAGATGTTGCAGTGAGGAATCGCTACGTGACAGTATTTTCTCTTAGCTAATGATGAGCATAAATAAATAAATAAATGAATAAACCTGCTCTAATTCATTGACTTAAATTTGCACAAAAAGCAGAAAACTGCCATTACACAAGGCAAAATCAGTGCGACAGAAATGCTCAGTATTGAATCGATCATCTAATAATACCTGACCTAGTTTCTCTCTCTCTCTCTCTCACCATCTTCCCTCTCTATCCGTCTCATTTGTTTAATTGCTCTCCCTCTGAGCTATGCTGCCTATTCCCTGAACAGCAAAGCCTCACTGGTGATGCCAACACACCACAGTTTGCTCATTATACCTCAGAGGATTGCGCAGGACTTAACTCGGCCCTGGTATTTGAACAGGTAATTTAATCTCCTGCGACGGCGAGGTACTAAATAAATTGGCCTAATAAAGATGCCTAATAAAAAAATTCACAGGAGCAACTCAAGCACCTTGGAGCAGTGGTAGACACGTCTCAGCTTTTGAGATGAAGAGCACAAGAGGGATCATGAAAATAAGAAGGACAATGGTTTACACAAAGGAAGGGTAAGAGAAGAAAGTACCCATGATGTTTACCATCATGTTCCATGTACATCCATGACACGGTGGGGTGCAGGGTGGAGCCTGTTTGCCTCGCGCCTCCAGGGTTGGAGGTCAAGTCCCTCCTCTGCCCTGTGTGTGTGGAGTTCGCATGTTCTTCAGGTACTCCAGTTTCCTCCCCTAGTCCAACTATGTGCATTGTAGGCTGCTTGGCAGTTATAAATTGTCCATAGTGTGGGAATGGGTGTGTAAGTGTGTGCGCACAATTGTGCCCTGCGATGGGTTGACACCCAGTGCAGGATGTTCCCTACCTTTTGCAAAGAGTCTCCTGGGATTGGCTCCAGGCTCCCATGACCCTGTGTAGGATAAAGGGTACAGAAAATGGATGGATGATGGAATGACCCATGACATGGTGCAGGAATTTCAGTGACAGCTCAACGAGAATGGAGAATCTCTCAATCCCAGGCAAATTAGCTACTGTAAAGAGACTAATCCAAATGATTGGCTAGGACCAATCCTACAGCACAAGTGGTCCATCGTTTCTTCACGTCCCCAATTGCAACTTTAGTTCCTTCTTGCAATTAATTTGCATTTACTGTCTGACACTAACATGGAAGAAAATCATATAACCGTGGTTTCATTTAATCCTGTCCTTACAACCTGTAATTAAATGTATATATAGACTTTCATCCATAGATCCATTTTCCGTACCATTATCCTATACAGTGTCACAGAGGAGCCTGGAGGAGGAGCCTGGAGCCTATCCCATGGAACTCAGGACAGGGACACCTGAACAGGGTGCCAACCCATCACAGGGTAACTATATCAAGAAAAAAGTAAAGCTTAGAAGAAGGTACCAGAGATCACTGGTGTTTCTGATGAGTGTATGTAGCTAATATAATTAGCTTGCTAACAAAACCAGGACAAACCGAGCAAACCCATTTTTACTGTTTCTGATTGGAACTATGGAAAACACTGGACAGTACACATCAAGAAGCGACAGCAGCGTCGGTCATTACAAGTTGATATGTTCGAGCACAATGCTCGAGTGTAAATTTAGCACTTAGGTAGACACGAGTGGTAGTTCACTCTCAAATTGCAGTGCCATCTTCTCAGCGATTTCCAAGCTGCCACATTCCAAGTCATCCCTGAATAATTGGAAGATCAGGCCACGACAGGTTCAAACCAGGAGACCACAAATCACGTTTCTCTCATAGCTGCCACAGTTCATTAACACCATGGAGAAAACACTAACAGCAGTAGCAACACCTGATTCGCATTTCATTCAGCATTTGGTTGTATGGAAAGATATATAAACCAGCCAGATCTTCCACAGTATTCCATGAGAATGTTATCAGATACTGTTACTGAAGATTCCTGCGCTGCATAGGCAAGTAGAAAAGTAACCAAGACAGGTTCCAGCTGTTACGCTTCCAGAGTTTGATACTTCAGTGTTGTAACACACCAGACTATTCATTTATATAAGTGTGTTTTGGAGTGCTGGTGTATTTTAAAAGGGGGAAATTTTTCATTAAGGGGACTGATCTCGATCATTATTTAAAATGGTCAGGCTGTGTTGCATAAGGACCTCCAGCCATATTCAATACACTACTGTTCTACTGCCTATTAAAGCACAGCACCCAGCTCAGCAGGCTTGGAGCTCATGGTGGAAAATAAACAATGCACTGAGATGTGAGCAGAACAGTAGTTTAAAAAAAAAAAAAAAAAAAAAAGGAATAAGTGGAAAGAAGAAAGAGGCAGAAACTAGAAGTTGTGTGTGGTCAGAATAGAGAGATTTCTCATCCTGCTCAAAACTGGAAAGGGTCAGTTTTTTTGTTTTTACTCGACGTTTGACTGAGCAAGCAAAGAAAGGTGTGCGTGTGCACACACAAAGAGTAAAGATCAAGAGAGACCTAGGCAGACAGAATATGATAGTGACAAAATACAAAGTCCATAATAAAGTGGAACATTAAAGGGTTCCCTGACTCTACACCTTGACGCTCAGCTGTACCGTAACACAACTGCTCTCACTCCCCCACTCGACACCTCATTCAGACTCAGACCCACGTACTCCTTTATCAAAGGAGGCGTTCAGTCAATTTTTAAGCCAGAGCTGGCAAAAACAAAAAACAGATTCGCTAAACAGAGCATGCACAAAACCCTACATCCATTATATAAAAACACATTTAATTCCAGCTGACTGATGGAAAAGATAACCTAAAAAAAGCCCTCTGATCTTCTCACCTCCCCAGCACTTCAGCAGAAATAGCTGTGGTATACAACCAGTGCATTCAATTTATAGCCATCACTGGGCTGTCTGGTAAACATAGAACATGTGTGTGTGTGTATGTATATATATGTATGTATGTATGTATGTATGTATGTATGTATGCATGCATGTATGCATGCATGTATGTATGTATGTATGTATATATATATATATATATATATATATATATATATATATATATATATATATATATATATATATATATATATATATATATATATATATATATGTATGTATGTATATGTATATATATATATATATATATATATATATATATATATATATATATATATATATATATATATATATATATATATATATATATATATATATATATATATATATGTATGTATATGTGTGTGTGTGTGTAGACTACAGCCTAGCGTGACTCATGCTGTATAATTAGACTCCAAGTTTGAACTCTCATCTTCAAAAAGTAGAGAAATTTCAAGCTCTGCTTCAGAATGCAGGACAGGGAAATTGATAATGTGACATGCTCATACTTTTTTTTTTTTTTTTTTTAAAGGAAGAGACAGGTTTCCTAACTAGCTGTATAAGCATGACATTTAACAAACAGAACTCTGTGCAAACATCTACACTAGTCACTTTTAATCACTCGCTGCTCAGCTCTTTCTCCCTGCATCCCGTCACTCCGTCCCCTCCCTCATGAGACACGCTGACACTTTCAGCACTTTGGGCCGTGCATCCTTTCCTGACTAAGGCATTAGCACTGTAATCGTATTTAACTGTTTTACGCTAAACATGCACGCTGTTCTCAGAACTGCTGCTTCAGCACTTTTGCTTCAGCAAAGACCTCAGCTGAGGAATTCTGCTTTAATAGTCTTGCTGAACTCAGGTGCTTCCTGCTTTATTGCTTCAGACCCACGAGGGGAATTTAGGTTAGCTGATTAACCCTTAAAGCTGAATGTTGAGCTCTTACCTTGACCCCACGCACGCGGAACTCTGCGAGGGCCCGACTCATTTTGGCAGCAGCGGCAGGAAGGTCCTTACCACTGGCAATGACTTTAACCAGGAGAGAATCATAGTGTGGGGAGATCACGGCGCCCTGGAAAGCAGAAGCACTGTCTAGCCGAATGCCCATCCCTTCTCCGCTGCGAAAAACCTGCATAGACACAGAGACAGAGAGAGAGATAAGGTGTGAGATTAAATTAATATTACTTACGGAACCTTTAAACCATATCATGTGTTCTCCTTCTGAGGTTGCAATAAACATGATTACAACTACTACTATTTTTTTTTATTCTTCATCTTCATCATGGGATTTTGTGGAACTGAACCCAAGACCACAAATGGTCTTAATACAAACAAACAAACAAACAAATAAAGTTAAAAAGGCATGAAGCAACGCTGGGACCGATTTCTTTCTAGCCCAGATTGTGGATACATGCAGTGACGTATCAAGCCTCCCAGACTGTGCGTGCATTTGGGCTGATATTTTTCAGCTCATGTTGCTGACACATCAGGAGCACGGCATCAGCAGCGATTAAGAAGGTGAGTTATTTACTCTTTCCACCAATGTTTTTTCAAAATGCCTTTGAAGGAGAAACCAAAAGTAGACTGAGCGCACACAGTACAAACTCTACAAAAGGTCAGATGACCGAACCAGAACCAAATGTACACTATATGGCCAAATGAATGTGGATACCAGACAATCATACCCACACATGAGCCTTCCACAAAACAGCCACAAAACTGGGAGAAAAACAATTGTATAGAATATCTTTGTATGCTGTAGCATGAAAATTTCCTGACCCAAGCGACCCAAACCAGTTCCAACATGACAACGTCCCTGTGCACAAAGCTTGGTCTATGAAGACATGGTTTGAAAAAGCTGATGTGGAAGAAAACGAGTGGCCTGCATAGAGCCCTGACCTGGAACACAGACTACATTATTGGCTTTCTCGCCTGACCACACCAATGCTTGTGGATGAATGGGCAAATCTCCAAAGCAACGTTCCAAACCTCATGGAAAGTCTTCCCAGAAAAGTGGAGGTTATTATAACAGCAAAGGGGGACCAACTTCATATTAACACCCATGGTTTTGGAGTGAAATATCCAACAAATCCACACTGGTTTAATGGGTCAGGTGACCACATAATTTTGGCCATATAGTGTATTTATACAAATAAACAACAAAACGGAACAACTTTTCTGGTTACTGTGTCAGGTAATTAAAGTAAATGTGGCATGAACCCAGTAGAGCATTATGGTGAAACAGTGGTTCTAGCTAATCAGGCTACATCAAACATACTTGTTTTATTGTTCTTCACAGCACTGAAGTAAAACTATTTTGACTTTTTTTAAGCAGTTGTCTTACTGGAGAGAGGATTTGGGACGACTGGATTTGACCGATCAATGATCAGCATCATTGTTGACTTCCCCCCCCCCTGCATATCCTTGTCCAGTATATTTGGTACTCCAGGAAGAATAGTAACCAAAATCAGGACAGGGATATAATAATGGTACAGTCAAAGAACAGAAATAACGACAGTGTGCGATCATCGATTTGTTACTGCATGTTCCGCACTACCTAGTGTAAATTATCATCATCACTGTTAAGATAAATTGTACCGAGCAGGAAACAGTCAGCTCTAAAGAAGTTACAAGCTCACAAAGATGGCACATACACTTCCAATTACGCTTTATTTAAAAAGAGACCGTGGTGAGAACTTGCTAGTTTCTGGGATTTCTGATTGGGGTTTTTCAAAAATCAAACAGAACATAGAGCACTTTCCAGAGATAAAGTTATTCTATGTCAGGGGGGGGAAAAAAAAAAAAAAAAAAAAAAAACCTGGCCACACACCCCCACCACCCAAGTGTGGTCATTGTCTGCAGTTGCGCGCTTTGGTGAAACCCGGGGCGAAAAGTGCTGATAGCGATGTGTAAGAGAATAAAGTGACTGTGATGGTGAGGAGGAATGTGAGATATAGAGAAGGAGAGAAAAAAGGAAGAGAAACAAAAATAAAAATAATTAATTAATTCCATCATTTATAGTAGTTACATTTGCTTAACCACTGTTTTTGCTTCTTTTATTAGATAAGAGATTAAAGCTACTCCACTACACAGTCAAGTTATTTCCTACCACTTACAGGATTAACTGTCAGTGTAAGACTTAAGCCTAAAACTGCTGACAGCAGACTTGATTTGAATAAGTGCACAAGACTATTTATTAAAAAATAAATAAAAATAAATAAATAAAAGTTGTCTTTACTTGATTACTCACACGCACCATGGGAGATGAACTGAATAAACTTATGTCAGCTAGCAGACTTGAGAGTCTGTAATGAGTGTGTGCACAGAAACAAGTGTATGTTCTAATATACAGTATTTTAATGTGTGTGTGATGTAACTGTATTGAGAAATGTTTTCAAATGAAATTTAAAAGGTAAAATATTCAGTCCATCCAGGATTTCACAGTTTTTTGAGACTGTTGCGGCCAAAAATGCTTGATTTTGCAGCAGCTTTTATTAAGTTGTGATGCAACTTGGGAGCTTTTTGTGAGGTTTTTTGTGGAAAACTACTTGAATTAGTGAAATTGAAATTGCACAAAATTGTTCGTAGTTATGCTTGCTGGTAAATGAGACCTTTTAGCTTTTTCATGTGCGACACAGCTTTGGCTGAATGTGCGTTGTAATGATGTTAAATGATTCGTCTTCGGCTAAATCTGCAGATATTTTGAAAAATTGCAAGCCCCACCAAATATTGCGGAGTTTGCTTGATTTTGAGTTCATTTCTGCGGTCGCAAAAATCCTGGAGGGACTCAATATCTCGTTTAAGTACAAATGTAGCATTTCAGAAAGCATCATAGATCTTATGGAATATAATCATTATTGATAATGTCTCAAACTCCTTGCTGAGTTAAACCATTTATTAATAATATACTGAGCAAGATTGCTTAATAAGAAACGACGAGAACCTTATAAAACCAGACAGTATTTCAACACAGAATATAGTTCTATGTATTTTTCTCCCAGAATTTTGAAAATGTATATTTAAAGTAACCCTGAACTGTATCCCTTGTGAGTAGATTTCATGCAGTAGAGTTTTGCATTCTGGAATGGTTAAACATTGTCCAGGTAGAACTTAATACTATGGTCATGTATTGTCCATAAGTACAAGTCCACCGTCAACTTAAAAGTGTCATTAAAGTTACATTTAGGAACCATAAAACACTGATTAATCGTCTGACAGACAGACATTGTGGTGGACAGAATTCAATTAATTGATATAAAAAAAATTTTTAAAAATGAAGAAAAAAAAAATCTGCTGTAGTTTAGTGAGCAGACAACATAGACTGTAAATCACAAGCGTTTCACGGTCCAATGGCTCAAATACAGCCTGCTGCTTCACATACTGCCCAGAGCTGCTCCTCCTTCCAGAAAGAGTCATTTCATTGGTCATGATCTTCTGGTCAGGAGATAAGCATTCCCCCGATAAAAAAGCTAAAATAAAAGTAATAATAATAAATCAAGGTTTAACGATGAATTGCATTGTAGCAGAGGCATTAGCATGGTCAAATAACGAACCTTAGGAGTCGAAATTTTATTGTATTGCATCAGAAAATTGAAAATTGAAAAATAGAAATAGAAAATTGTTGATTAATGAATCCAAATTGTATCACAGAATATTTAGTGGTATCAAAAAAGTTTCAAAATCATTGTATTGTAGCAGATTCCCGATCCAGCCATGAGAACGGTTTCAATACATTCTTTTGTCAAAGGCATTCTTAAAGGTTACCTGAAAATAAAATAAATAAATATATATATATATATATATATATATATATATATATATATATATATATATATATATATATATAAAAACAAGTATGAAAAATTTTGGAAGACATTTTGCCCTATGTACGTATGTATTGTATACATACGTATGTATGTATTTCCCCTATGTACGGAAATTTTTGGGATACTCTATATTCAAGAGCAACAGCGTCAGAGAAACATGGAGTTGACACTAGGCTAGACATATTTATAATACTGTTAACTTAAAAACATGACAAGACAGTGGAGTATTTAAAAAAAAATGTTTAAAAAAAAACAAAAACAAACAAAAAAAAAAAACAACAAACACGTTTTACTCTGATTGCACGCAAGAATTATTATACAAGCACTTCATTCTACAGCTACACGCTGCACAAGTACATCCTGACAGCCAGCTCAGCTTAGAGAATAGATGCACTCGAAACAAAAGAAATTTCGTTTATAGCCCTTCGGCAGCTCACAAAATACCAAACAAAAGTCGAGTTTGACGTCTCTGCCGTAGATGTAGCGCACACTCGGCTTTGGGCTCCATAAGGAAATATTACGCAATGAACTACATCAGAAAGCTCAGGTTTTCAAGTTTTAATGTCAAATTTGATGTGTACTGCTACTTCAAACAGATGTAAACTTAAAGTTTAAAGAAAAATGTACTGTGAATTTGTTAGCGCTGATGAGAATAGCATCAGGTAGATGCAACCCTACTCACACCTTTACATCAAGGTCAACATGAGTGAAGGCTCCAAAGACCCAACTGACAAAGAATTTAGTTAGAACGATGAAGCAAGCTTTTCACACTCGCTTCAAGGCCGTTTTCGCGTTCAGACCAGCTTTCAAAAAAGAGAAGAAAAAAAAGAGGAAAAAAAAAAAAAAAAAAAAACACTCTTAACAGCATCTTGCTTTCTTTGTGCTTAAAAGGGATCAAAAAGAAAGAATGGAGACAAGCTGCTGTTCATGGCTTCCCAAGGGCTGCACTTTGCTGTGCTCATTATCTCATAAATGCCTTACACAGGACAACTCAAGGAGATTTTATTTATTTTTTTTAAGATCAGAGAAAAACTGAAAGCATGCCAAGCTCCATGTGAACCACACATTCTTTTCTCCATTTCCCTGTGTTGCATGGATGCAGAGGGAGATTAAGGTAGCCTGTGGCTACTCCTCCTCAACCAGCAAGAGTGCACAATAGGAGGACACAATGTTCCAGGAGCAGGGTTAACCCCTCTTTATCAACCACTGCTGTCTACTTGGGTAGAAATCTAGGCCTTGAACACAATGCTATTACCAAATCCACCTGCAGTGCAGAGTGGCAACAGAGGCCCTCGGGATGGTAACAAGCCTGCTTTCCTAGCCTCTGAAAGTGCATGAATGCGAATGAAATGCAGAATGGGATGTTGCACGCACGGATCCGAATACTATAGAGCTTCTGGTAACCAACCTACAGCAAACCTGTGAAACGTGGATAATCCCAGCAACACATTTTTACTGGAGATGATATTCAGAGTGTCCTGGGAAACCTACTACTATCTAGCCATCACACCTGCTTAAATTAGGCCTAATAAAATTAAGTGTAACAGCTTGAAATTTTTACAGCATGATACCCAAGTCATAAAACATCACAAAGTAGCAAATCAACAGTGAAAACGGTGGTCATGTAGAAACATGGGACATACGAGGGACAATAGACACACAATATGTATGAGGATTCTTTTCCCCTCTTTCAGCTGCTCCCCTTCGTGGTCGCTACAGCAGAACAGCCATTCACATTTTTTGATTCTGGCACAAGTTTCACGCCAGATGACCTTCTTGACACAACCCACCCCATTTTCCAGGCTTGAGATCCGCACTGGCTCGTGCAACCCTCCCATTGGCTGGGGATGGTTCACTGACTGGGAATCGAACCTGGGCTGCAGCAGTGAGAACGAATTTCTCAAAAAAAATAAATAAATAATAAACTGGGAAGTGGGCCTCATGTAGAAAGAGTCTAGATTTTGATTCCCACTGAAGAATGTCTAACACAATGTGTCGTTATGGCTACAGTTTATCCACACTTGGACCCTTCTAGCATGACAATGCACCATGTCACAGGATGTGTAACATCACTGAATGCTTCAGGAACATGACAGCAAGTTTTCACTGCTTCAGCAGCCTGCATAGTCCCCAAATCTCAATCCTACAGAGCCTCACTGGGACATGAAAAAACACAATGTTCACTGGAAGGCAATACTGTACAGCAGCACAATTTGCATCAATGGCAAGAAATTACTTTTGTTTTTTTACATTTACATTTTATTAATGGGAAACACTATTGTAGCATCCATCAGAGGGACAATGAAGAATCAATTAGTGTTGTCAAATTAACCTAGAACATGCTTGCTATGTCCAGTATATTGAATAAATGTATGCCTATGCAAACAGATGCTATTCAGACTGTCTCTCAAAACAAAAGACCAAATTATGAAATGCAGGCAACAATGAAAAAATCTATTTTAGCCAGGGACAAAGAAAGTCATCATGTCTGTCTAAACACACAGTGCATGTGTGTGTCTAGTGACATTTCAACATGGTGAGTAATGCTGGAGGACTCAGCTAATCAGTGTTTGTGTGAGTCTCCATCTGGAGAAAGAACCAATTAAAGGTGTGATGGGTCTTGCTCATAACATACCAATGCTCCATGGGTCACACAGTCATATGCTATTTGCTATGATCTTTGCATGCCAAAACCTCCCACGGTCACTACGGCAACTCAAAAATGCAGGCTGCCCATGTGGCCTTCACCAACCAACCCCCCCCCCCCCCCCCCCCTTGTGGCCTTCACCAACCAAACCCCCCCCCCCCCCCCCCCAACTAGCCTTAAATATAGCATCAATCGTCATCAAGAACTCCCTCCCAGCCCTTAACACAAACTGCTGTCGCTGCCTTCCACTTCCAGATTTTCTTTTCCTCCTCCAAAATCAATAAATTTATACAGCACTTTTAAAAACAAGTGTTTACCAAAGTGCAGTACAAACAATCAGAATAAGAGAGTAAAAACATAATACATGGAACAAGAACAAAAACAGCTCTCACACGGAGTTAAACACCAAAGAGTAAAAATTAGTTCTAAGACTAGATTTAAAAGCAGAAAGTGTTTAGGCCTGCCAACATGTAGAGGCAAATTATTCCAAAGTTTTGGAGCTGCAATTGCAAAAGCACAGTCACCCCTGCACTTCAGCCTTGCTCAAGGGACAACCAAAAGTAACTGCTCAACGGACCCAAGTGCTCTTTTTGGAGCATGTGGCCAAGTTAAATCAGACATACTTTGGTGCTAGTCCATTTAACATATTAAAATACTAAAACTAAAATCTTAGTCAATTCTAAAATGAACAGGAAGGCAATATTGGAGTAATATATTCTCGCTTGCACGTTCCTGAGCAGCAGCATTCTGTACCATCTGCAAACATGTTAGGGAGGCTTGGCTAATACCTACATAAAGTCCACTGCAGTAGTCGAAATAAAAACCATGTACACAGTTGCAAGCAAAGTTATTCAACCCCCACTGCAAGTCAGGTTTGTCAAAATTGACTTTCAGCTGTTTGTAATGAACAAATCAAACAAAAGCAATTGAAATAGTTTAACACAACGAAAGCATTAAGCAGTTTCCCCAAATTCAACTGAAAATGCAACTTCTAATGATTTCTCCAGTTTCAAAATTATTCAACCCCTTCATGGCAAGCATCTTTAGTACTTAACAGAGCACCCTTTTGCTGTTATGACCTGCTGCAAATGAGATGCACAGCCAGACACCAGCTTCTGCTGGCGTTCCTGCGGAATCTTAGCCCATGCCTCATGAGCAATGGCCTCCAGTTCAGAAATATTCTTGGGTTTGCGTGCTGCAACTGCCTTCTTCAAATCCCACCAGACATTTTCTATGGGGTTTAAGTCAGGTGACTGATGGCCCTGTAGAATCTTCCAGGACTACTTCTGCAACCAAGCCTTGGTGGAATTTGAGGAATGCTTGGGATCATTGTCCCAATGGAATGTCCAATGACACCCAAGCTTCAGCTTCCTCACAGACGGCATGATGTTTTCTCCTAGGATTTCCTGATACTTCATTGAATCCATTTTGCCTTCCACATGCTGCAAGTTTCCAGTGCTAGAGGATGCAAAGCAGCCCCAGAACACAACCGAGCCACCAGCATGCTCAACTGTGGACAGAGTGTTCTTTCAAATCCAAAAAATTCTGTGGCTTATATGATCTTGAGCTGACTTTTCTTGTGCTTTTGGGTCAGTAGTGGTGTACATCTTGGAGTTCTGGCATGGAAACCTTCTGTACTAAACCTGTAACCCTTTCAAAATCATTAAAAAGAAGAGACTTTTGGATACTTGCCTCTATTGAAAAAAAAAAAAAAAAAAAACTATAATTACTGAATTAATCTATTTATCCAGTTTAAAGTCACTGCCCATAACGCCACCCATTTTTTTTTGTTTTATTTATTTATTTATTTTTACAGTGGGCTTCACATATGGTTTTATAGCACCCAAATACCACAACTTGTGTTTTCCCTTCATCGAACTTTAAAAAGAATTTAAGGCCATCCAGGCTTTAATATCCTCAAGACAGTCCAATAATGGTGCTATGGAGTTAGCATCTTTCCTTTTCAAAGGCAGATAGAGTTGTGTAGCTTTTCCATAACAATGAAACAAGATTCCATATTTCATTAAAATTTACCCACAAGGTTAACAGGATAGGCCCAAGAATGGAGCTCTGAGGGACTCCACACAAGAGAGACACCAAGGAGGACACAAAATTCCCAAGGCAGACAGAAAATCTTGCAAAAAAACTAACTAAAAAGCCACAAACTACAAAAGCGCCAGTTGTATCTACAAAGGCAATGAAATGCTAAACAGTGCTGCATGTTTGGTCTGACTGTCTCCTCGTGAATATGAATAAATCGGGAGACAAACCTGAGCAGGTATTTGCTGATGAACACAGCTGAAAAATACATAGCACAGCCTCGCCAGTGTTCAAGTTTGCAGCAGTGACACTCTGGAGAACGGGCAGTACGAGCTAGAAACCTGATTATCTCTTGATTGTATTAAGATCATGATATCCACCCTGTTTGAGTGCTGACTCACGAAGTCATCTGTGAACTGCTGCTTTGCGCTGATTGTCAGGGTTTCATTTCACACTTAAGCTGGAGGATTAGCTGGATTTAATTCCATAAACACATAAAAAGTTTAAAAGCCTGTGAACTTAGATTTCATAAGGGAAAAAAAAAGAAAAGAAAAAAAAAATAAATAAAAACCATAAGGAATAATTAAATATAAGCCCTTCATGGTCAGCTAAAGCAGGACTGTCAAACTCATTCTAATTATCAGGCCACATGAGGCACAGTCCGAAATTAAGTGGGCCGGACCAAAAAAAAAATTATAAAAGAAAAAAATTAAAATCACAAGGGCAATAACAAAAAACCTCTTAAACGTGTTAATTTATAGCATTTATCTGAAAGATCCAGTCTGAACAAACAAATGAACTCAACATACACTCACCAGCCACTTTTATTAGAAACACCAGTACACCTGCATATTCATGCAATTAATCTAAAATCAGGCAATTATGTGGCAGCAGCAAAACGCATAAAATCATACAGGTGAGTTAATGTTCATATCCACAATGTGATACTTTGGGGGGGGGGGGGGGGGGGGGGACAAAAAAAAAAAAACATCAGTTGAGCTCAGGTTCATTGGTTGCAGTTAACGAAATCTACAGAAACTCAACCACTCTTTACATCCGCATTATCACAGTCATCTCAGAATGCACAACAGGTTGAACCCTGAGGTGAACAAGCTACAAATGCAGAAAACCACTTCATGTTCCACTCCTGTCAGCCAAGAACAGGAATCTGAGGCTACACTGGGTACAGACTCACCAATACTGGACAGACGAAGGTTGGGGGAGAAGAAATATATATATATATACACACACACACACACACACACACACACACACACACACACACACATCACGTGAGTTATAGTACAGTGAAATTCATTTCACATATCCCAGCTTCTTAAGAAGCTGGGTTCAGAGTACAGGGTCAGCCATGGTATGGCACCCCTGATGCAGATAGGGTTAAGGGCCTTGAACTCCCAACCTTCTGATCAGTAACCAAGAGTTTTAACTGTAGAGTCACCACTACTAAGTTCATTACCAAAACTCATTTTCTGAAATGCACAGTTTTACTATACATTTAGTGCATATTTGGAATATATGTCTTGACTGTAAACAAAATACCCATAATATTAAAGTGGAGAAAAGTATTCACTCCCTTACTGTGGTAGTGCTAATGGTACCTGAAGATGCTGGTTTCAACAAATGCTGGAGTGCTATAGTCAGTAACAAAAGTTTTAAACCAGTTACAGAGACTAAACAACTTCATAAAGAGATGCCACTGGATAGAAACAGATACTAAATCAGTCCGCCCAGGATTTTGCAAATTCAAGGAAACTCCAGAATATTCAGAGAAGCTCGCAATTTTTCAAAATTACAGCAGATTTCCTGGAGATTTGGGCCAAGACGCACCATGTAATGTCACAACACACATTCAGCCAAAGTCCCCTTTGATTCGTGTGCGCCGAACATGAAAATAGCTAAAAGGTCTCATTTACCAACAATCCCAGCAAGAGACGGTGCTAAACAATTGTGCAATACAAAGTTTTCCACAAAAAAAACAACAAAACAACCCCACAAAATATCAACAAACTGCATTGCAACTTCTGGGAAAAAATAAATAATTAAATACTGCAGCAAATCTGAGCATTTTTTTCCTGCAACAACCACAAAAAAACTACAGGAAATCCTGTACGGACTGGACAAGGAATATGCTAAAAACAGGTACAAGGAATATGCCTATTCAGCTTTTGGCTGTTGCCAAATACACCACATTCTAGATATGGGGGGTGGGGGGTGGGGGTTGGGTTAGTCTTTTATACTGTGGAAAATTCAGTGCTGACATGCATAATTTCCCTTTTGTTGGAGCTCTACGAAATTGTCAATTTGTATCACTAAAAGCTTCTGCTAATTGCTAATATGTTAATTTCTAAAGCCTGAGCATGTGGCAGGTCATGGGGTTTATTCAATGTTTACAATCTAGAATTTCATTCCGACTGTCACTGCTAGCAGCCTACAAACTTGGTCATTAAACTTAGGTTAATGAACAAGTTCACAGGAGTAAAAACTGACACTAAACAGTATCTCTCTCCCTTTCCCTCTCTCTCCTTTACTGACAGGCTGACACAAACAACTTTAATTAACATGCACTCAACCAAATGTGGTTTTTTTTTTTTCCCCTATTGCAATTTTATTCATTTCATCATTGAGACTGGTTGAATGTAATCAATTTTAAACATTTTGTTTACAAAACCACAGGGGCTATATAAAACAAAGGAATAACACAAACGGAAACCGTGTAAACACACAATACAGTTTTTATTATTTATTTATTATTGAAACAAACAAAAAAAACAACAACAACAAAAAAAAAGTTATCCAACACTCATCACCTACTAATTGCCCCCTTAAACTTGAAATCTAGTTGTGCCGACTTTAGCAACAATAACTACAACCAAACGCTTCCGATAACTGGAGAGCAGTCTTTCACAGTGCTGTGGTGGAAGTTTGGCCCATTCTTTGCAGAACTGCTTTAGTTCAGCCATTCAGATATGGATTTACTCCTATGGTTTGGATCACCGTTTTGCTGCATAATTCAGTTGTTTTTGAGTTTCAACTTACAGACTGTCAGCCATGTATTTATCCTCCATGTCAAAAGCAGGAACTTGGTAGCTCCTATAAAATCAACCCTGATTCATTAAACCTTGGAAATGATGTACAAACTCTTAGACATCTGATTGTCTGCACTTACATAACACTTCATTTTAACCTTAGTGGTTCTACAAAGCGCTTTACACGGTTTCTCATTCAGTCACTCACACCAGTGGCAGCAGAGCTGCCATGCAAGGAGATCACTCTTTCACATGCTTCTAGGGCTAGGATTTACTCCTATGCTTCGGATCATTGTCTTGCTGCATAATCCAGTTGCGCTTGAGTTTCAAAATGGACTGAAGCCCAGACATTCTAATTTAGGATTTTCTGGTAGAGAGCAGAATTCATGTTTCTCTCAATTATTGAAAGTTGCCCAGACCCTGAAGCAACAAAGCATCCCCAGACTATCACACTTCCACCACCACGCTTGGCCATGGGCAGGTTCTTTTTGCAGAATTCTGTGTTTGGTTTATGCCAGATGTAACGGGACCCCTGTCTACCAAACAGATCCACTTTCAACCCATAAATCCACAGAACATTCTCCAAAAAGGTTTGAGAATCATCAAGGTGTGTTTTGGCAAAATTCTGACGAGCATTAATGTTGTTCTGGGTTAGCAGTGGTTTTCACCTCACCACTCTTCCATGGATGCCATTTTTGCCCAGTGTCTTTCGGATAGTGGAGTCATGAACAGTGAATTTATTAATGCAAGAGAGGCCTGTACATCATTTGATGTTGTCCTCTGTTCTTTTGTGACTTGCTGGAGGAGTAGTTGCTGTGCTTTTGGAGGAATTTGGGAAGGTCAGCAACTTCAGTAGTGAACTAAGGTTCTCTACTATGCAGAGTTTTTTCATTTGGGTATAATGGCTCTCACTGTGGTTCTTTGGAGTCCCAGAGCCTTTGAAATAGCTTTGTAACCCTTCCCAGACTGATGCATTACAACCACCTTCTTGCTGTTGAAAAAGTTCTATTTAAGTGTTGATTTGATTGAACAAAGGTTGTAGTAATCAGGCCTGGTTGCATCTAGCCCAGCTGAACCCCATTATGAGTGCAGCTTCATAGATCTGGGGAATTAGTAACTACAGGGGCAAAAGCATTTTCACACAGCCTGTTGGTATTGGATAACTTCTTTGCTTCAAGAAATAAAATTATGATTTAAAATCTGTATTTTGGGTTTACTAAGGTTGCTTATGTTTTATCTTCAATTCTGTTTTAATTTCTGAAACAATTTAGAATGATACACAAAAATGGAAGAAGTCAGTATGCGGCAAATACTTTCACAGCACTGTATAAAGTCATTATTTTATATATATATATATATATATATATATATATATAAAAATACACACACATATACAGACAGGTGACAAAAGAGCAGGGAAACCAAGATGTGTAGTGCATGATACAATTAAGCAGTTGACATCATTCCATCTTGTATGTATAAAAGTGCTGAGCAGATCCACTTAATAGATCTCTTGCGATCTTGATCAAAAATCTAAGTGACTGACATAGAAATTGTGGGCAATATTAAATGACAGCAGGGTGAAATTCTTGAGTCAAAAGGTGTGCATTCATTTTCTAGAACAGCACAGCTTTGACAGTAGTTCCAGTTGTAACAAATGACTTGGCTCTTGTTCTAATATATTATCATTTCTATAGTAAACAGCTCACACAGGGACTTTTATGGCAGATGCTCCATATAATCTAAGGCTAATACATTATTTTTAAAGTGCTTGTTGTTTAACAAAAAAATATCATTAAAATGTGATGAAGCTTTGTGTTAAGAGATGTTCATTTAAAATTTATGAAAGGAGTCTTTAGTGTCAGGGTCACATAAGCTGTGTTTGTGTGCCATAAGTTAACTGTAACTAACTTGTCTCGCAGATGTTTCACAACATAAATGTATCTAGAAGCAGTTAAAAGCGCAATGTTCCATTCACTAATAAATTCAAATTTGTAATTGTAAGCAAACTGCTGTGGTACAAGTGGAATAACACTTCAGCCCATGCGGTTATACAAAAACAATCCAGAAATGTGTTATTCCTTACTCAATGATCATGATGCTCAGGTTTATCTTGATCTGCAAGAAAAAAAAAAATAAACCAGAAGAGCCACTGTTCTTCCGGTGACCGAGAATACTGCAATATTTGGGAATAATTTGCTTAAATCGGAGCTGATGTACCCCATCCCGTTTGAATTTTCATCATGTAATTAATTTACTGTGTCCGAAAGGTCTACAAAAAATGGCTAATAAATTGTTGAATTGTGTTTATATAGGCGTCAACAGTACTGTGAAACACTTTGTTTGGGATTGAGAAGATATACTGTTACATAATGTGACACTGTCAGGTTGGGAAGTGGAACAGACATGAAACCTGTGGTGAAAGAACGGAAATGGTGTTATAAATAGCAGAGACAATATTTTGCCCCCATGGAGCTTCCCAGTGCCCAGCTAAAGTCCCTGAGCTCAGTTATTTTCTTCTCTGCACATCTACTGAGCCACGATAGAAATATACATTATACATGGCTAGAAGTATGTGGACACTTAACCATTGGCATCAAACAGTTAAGTGAAAAAAATAAGTACACCCAATGGAAATTGGTTTTTTTGGACAAAAACATTTGATCTTTGAAACAGTGCCTATTAAAAAGTTCATATACCTGAACAAACCCACAAGGAAAATTTGATTTTTTTCCAATCATTTTTTTTCCACAGAAACCTCAATAGACGTGATATTCTTCTGTGGAAAAAGTAATTACACCTTTGGCCTCAGAAGCTAGTACTGCCCCCTTGCACAAATAACAGTCCAAGTATACTTTTTTCACATGTCTATCTGCTTGTCGAACATCCCATTCCAGAGTTTGTTCTCCCTTTGCTGCTATAACAGCCTTCACTCGATTGGGAAGGCTTTACAGTATATTTTAGGCAACGTCTGTGGGAATTTGCCCATTCAGTCACAAGCGCATTAGTGAAGTCAGGCAATGATTTTGGGGAGGAAGCCTGAGGTGAAGTCGGCATTCCAGTTTATCCCAAAGGTGGTGTTCAGTGGGGTTGAGGTCATCACTCGACCGCAGGCCACTTGTTCTTTCACTCCAACCTTGGCACATATCTTCCTGAAGCTCGCTTTTTGCACAGGGCCATTGTTCCAGACAAGGGAAATCTTAAAGCTAAAGCATACAAAGACCGCCAAGACTTTGTGCTTCCAACTTTGTGGCAACAGTTTGGGGAAGAACCACATATGGGCGTGATCGTCATATGTCCAAAAACTTTTGATCACATAGGGCACTACAGAAGTTATGAGTGTCGGATTTTTTCCCACAAATTCACAAACCAGAAGGAAATCCTATCTTCATTTAAGAGTGATATCTTTTCCATCCTCCGTCAAGCTTGGATATAGTTAAATATTGTATCTGCTACCTAGAAACCTGGATGTAAATGTGTCAATGAGACTGAACATTAAAAATGTAAAGTGTCCATTTCAAGTGTAGTTGGATTCAGTTATAGTTGGGCAGCTTGGGAAAAGAAAAAAAAAAGAAAAAAAAAGAAAAGTGAAATACTTCAGCGTTTCCTAACTGCAGTGTCTCACTTCGTAGAACCCAGAGTTGCTAATAAGCTTTTTGTCATCGATTCACATCATTCCAGTCCGCTTTCACAAGCCTTTAAATAATTTGCTGTCTATTTTCACCTGCTGCGGTATAAACAGATGTAAAGCAGTTAAACAGAAGAACCCAAGTTAAGACAACTTTTTGGGGATCCTTCAAGTTACGATCTTTCTGTAGTCCTATTCATATCTGGTCATGAATTTAAGAATTGTTATTCTGTAATATATCTGTTGTACTAAATGGGATCTTATCTACAGTCGTCATGTTATTAAACATAACTTTTTGGAATAAGGCTCTTTCTGTAATATGGCCCCTGGTTACTAATCCATCTACCTCCATGTTTTGGGACGCCGGAGGAAACTGGAGAACCTGAAGGAAAGCCAGGTATACACAAGGAGAACATACAAGCTCCACAGCGACAGTAACCTGAGCTCAAAAATATATATAATATTTAAACATTTTTAAAAAACACTTTCCTACGTACCCCCTGCAAATACATCACTGACAACTAGGGGTCAGCAGAAACACTGCACTAGAGACGGTAGTGCAGACTGCATAGTGCAAGTCTATAGTACGTCATTTGAGAACTTTAGTATTTACTCTCCGAAGCATGTTTTTCGGAACAGAAGTAACAAAGGTACTAAGTAAACGTACCGCGCACATACCAACTAATCGATAATGAGATTCATTGACAACGATAATCGATTAGTTGTTGCAGCTCGTGCCTAAACTTAAACTATTTTTGTTGCTGCCAGAATAAACTGAATTATACATTATGTTTGCAAGAAGTTGAAAGATTGACAGACAGACAAAAGTTTAAAGCATTTAAAACAGAGCTTTAGCAATCAACCAACCAAGAGGAGAAAGGGGAGAGGGAAGAAGCAGCAGAAGAAGGAACAGGAGAAGAAGAAACAGGAGAAGAAGAGGGAAGAGTAGGAGATGGAGTGGAAGAAAAAGAAATATGAGAAAACAGAAGAGCGGAGGGAGGAGACCCAAGAAGAAGAGGGAGTAGTAGAAGGAGAAGGATGAGGGGAGGGAGAAGAACCAAGAGAAGAAAGACGAAGTAGAAGAAGATGGTGGAGAAGGAAAAGGTGAAGAAAGAAAATGAGAAGAAGGTAAAGAAAACGAGAAGAAGGAGGAATAATACAGTGACTACCTTTCAAGCTCTGCAATTTTCCAACACAAAGATCCTTCCTGATCCATAATGGTAACGGCTTACCAAGCGGATTTTTTTTGTTCGTTCTTTGTGGCACCAAAAGAAAATCCATCAAAATGTTATTTAGGAAACCAAAAATAATGGTTCTTCTATGACATCATTCTAAAAAGCCATTTCTGCCACCATTAATTTTATGAGTGTACCTGCAGTGCTGTCCATTATTTTGCCTACTGTAGCATTATTAGAATGGCCTTTTATTTCCCTTTAAAAACTGCTCATTGCCTGGAATAAGCGGTTGAGTGCTGGAAATTATGATTACGGAATGTTGGTATAATGGAGTATGAAAAAATTAAAGGAGAAGCTGTCCAAAACACCTGAACTCTAATCTTCAGTGAAAAGCTTCGTTACATTTTAGTTTTTCATAAAGCAAGAGGAAAAACAAAAAAAAAAAGGATGTTTTTCTTTATTTTTAACCATTTCCTCTCAATCACTCAATCACAACTTCCATTTTCACACATTTCAGTTATCCCTACTCTTACCTTGCTTATCGCACCTGTGTGATAATGTTGAGAGGTATTGAAAATTTGTGACTATAGCAGCTGTGCATTTCTTTCAGATTTCATCTAATACAGCTCAGTTGAAAACTCGTACACAAATGTTCTCAACTCGTACACACAGACATGACCGGCACTTTGCTTGCTTTTCCATCAGGGCTGAAAAATTGGCCTCTGAATTCCTCCTAGTTTTCACAGATCGAACACGTCACAGTGAAATGGCAGCAGCCCAGCCCAGATGCTCCAGCCAAGCAATTAGACCATCAGGGGAAGACACCATTGCTCATTTATTCTGTTCACCAGCTATACCTCCATCATTCCTCCATCTAGCAATTACTACACACAAGCCTGCTCAGTCAACATGAGAAACCACATGATATACACGTCTGCAATACTGAATACTGCATACTGCAATAAGAAAGGAAGGAGGAAAAAAAAGACAATTTATAAAAAATAAAAAATAAAAAACCCCCCACACACAGTCATCAGAAAAGCCAGAGGCACACTCATGTCAGATGTACCATTTTGTGAAGCTATGAATGAAATAAGTAAGCAGATAAATACACACCGTTTTAAAACACACATTTAATGCATTATTAAACACGTTATCAATTTCAAGAGCGCTCAATTTGGATTGGGTAGTTAAAATTTTGTATTAATGCCATGTCAAATTAAGTGGGAAAAGATTTTAAGTTTTAACTAATATTTAATGCTGCACCTTCTTCTTCTTCACAGTTTAAGTAGAGCAAGACATCAAAAACTACACAAATGTCACGCCTAACCTTGAAACTAACCCCTATTTCACCTTTAGACTGCATTCATACAAATTCAGCATTTGGTAATGTCCATGGGTTCCATATTTCAGGCAGTCATTTGCATCCCAGTATTAAAAATAATGTTAATATTTATAGTTTTCACTTTTGAGCCTGTGAAAATGGAGGGACTAAGCCAAAAAAAAAAATCTGTAATTCCTAAAGGTTAATACAACATTTTCTAAAACCCCTTGAATTAAAGATGAAAGTCTACATTTCATATGCATTGTGGCAGTGTTTGTGGCAAAACTACAAAATTGTGCCAGTGTCCAAATACTTATGGACCTGACTGTATATACACTCCGTGTGCATCTACAATTATCCAAATCAGCCAATCATGTGGCAGCAGCACAAAGCATATCATAATGCAGATACAGATCAAGAGTTTATTTTTAAACGTTCATTTAATCTTGGGGACTTAAACTGTGGCATGGTTGGTTGTTCCAAATGAGATGGCATCTCAGGAACAGTTAATCTGGGATTTTCACACGCACAACACTACATAGAAGAGAAAAAAAAAAGTCTTGAGAGAGGTCAGAGAATGGGCAGACTACTTCTAGCTGACAGGAAGGCTAGACTAACTCAAATAACCACTCTTTACAACCACGGTGAGCAAAAAAGCTTCCAAGAGCGCACGTCGAACCTTGAGACATACTGAGGATGGGCTACAACAGCTGTCGATGCCTGCCAGCTCATCTGTTAAATGTCAAATTGCAGTTGCTCAAGTCACAGCAAACTGTTGTAGTCATATTTTAAAGTGTAAATAGGGTAATTATAATAAACCAAATACATAAATATTACCTTTAACCCTGTTATAGATACAAGAGGGGGAAAAAAGATGAGCACACCGAAAGAGAAAGAACTGTATGTAATCAATAACAATATGTAAATCACAGCAATTTATGGAAGAATAGAACATATTAGAAATTAACAATTGGTTTTGGACACATGGACCTCACTAAAATGTTGATTCTGGTTACTGTCCTGGCTTCTCATTGGTGGAATGAGCTTCCACCGCCACTTCCAACAACCTTGTATCTTTGCGCCCATCACTATTAGTCTAACTGATTCTAAAGTTTATGTTCAGATTTATTTGTGTGGTTTGGATTTACCTTTTTTTTCCTTCATATTTTTCCACATTCTCACATTCTGAAGTGATGAAATGTAAAACTTTATAATAAAAAAAAAAAAAAAAAAAAAAAAAAAAAAAAAAAGTGTCATGTACCTGCAAAGAGTGCTAATTTTCTTTTTTAACTGAAATGTCATCCAACTGTAAATGGCAGCGTATTCACACGTCATGTGTTGTCTAGCTCTTCCTTAACACACAATGGGTGGAAAGACTAACCCAAGTTTCCTCTACACCAAACTAGTTAACTTATCTGTGATTCATTCAGCATGAGAGAACAGGAAATTATGACCATTGCGCAGTTCTGTATTTGTAACCTAACAACTTTTCATAGTGACATAAAACCATGGTTTAAATCTTCGCCATGTTGAGATGCATCAACCGTGCGTTTACAAACTCCCAGACTTTGATGCTTGAGACAAAATATGGCAACGATCTCGGCAAAACGGAGGCGGAAGACCCATTTAATCGATGATAGTTTTTAGTAAGTGGAAACACTTACATATACAGATATGGATCTTTCAGTATCCGATATGGATATAGAATTCTTGAATGCGGTATGGTATGCATCTTTTTCTTTAAAAACTAAGCTTAATTTTTTTTTTCTCAAATAAACTCACAAAAAAAAAGCAATTAAAATTTTAAATACAACTAAAAAAATAATTTTTTTTCAGAATCTTTGCCATCTTTTACAGGATGTTTCATCAGATATCCAATCTGCCACTTTTTGCTGCCATTGATCCAGTAACAATACTGGGTATCAGAACAGTGTCACCTCTAATGCTGCATTCAACTAAGCATCAAAACTTAATTCCCAACCTCTGACCAGAAAAATAAATAAATAAACAAACAAATACATAAATAAATAAACAAACACCCCCCCTTGACTCATCAACAGAGTTCAAGTGACATCAAAACATGACTGCTCACAGCATAGGCAAAATCAAAGGTGCACTTCTTACCTTTACAAAAAATGTTACACCGTGTATACAAGTATTTGCTTTATATCCATTAACAAAAGACATTTCACCCAATTCATTGCTAACAAGAGAAACATGGAATCGGATAAGTTTTCTTCCCACTTTGCAGCTCGAAAACTCCGAGGTCAAAATTTGCCAACCTGAGCTCCAACTTCCCATTTCCATGGTAACAAAGCATAATGTATTTATATTTAGACCTTGTTATATTTATATTTGTAGTGCAACTGATTTGTGTGAAAGAGTTTAACTTTATAAAAAAAATCTGCAGTCATGGGGAAGTTGTGTAATATTAGCTGATACTCAAGCTTTCAGAATCAGTATGAAAAAAAAAGCAGCATCCTGCTATCATTAGTTGTGACATCACTGAGACAAAGTACCTAGGAACAACCGCTTTAGCTGACAAGGAAAGCCGGAAACTACTTAATCTTTTTTTTTTTTAATTTACACATGCTACAGCCTGCAAGTTAGTGCCTTCTGGTGTTTCAAAAAGACATGGAAATTTTTGAGAAACAGAGATGACATGATAACTGGAGACTCGGGCAAGTCGTACAGGATATGGAATATGTCCCAGACGGGCACCGAATCATGAGGCAGAACATCAGCTCGTTCATCAAAAGTTTAATTATGTACCAAAAATTAAGCATTGCCGAAAAGCATTCATCGATGCAGGTCCAGTGTGTAAAGATGCACTTAGTTTGAAGATAGAGTGCCACAAGATTGTTGTAAAATTCAGATAGAAACAATTTTTTAAATTCTATTTATGAAGAGATGCACCTGAATACATATATTTATACCACAGCACTATTGAACTCTCAATTCGGTTCGATTTATTTTCTATAACAGCAGCTCTGACAGAAGATCTGGTCCTAAAGTAAGTCACAAGTTTATATTAAAGCGCTCGCTGTAATATGCCAATCGTTTGTATAGTAAGAGCTCATTCACAGGGACTTGTATGATGCATCGTGTAATCCAAGCCTAATCATCAGTGTTAATGACCAATGTCGAATTGAGGAAATATTGAGCATTGTAAAATTTCTGTAAACAGATGTTTATTTAACATTTCTCTAAGGAGTCTCCATTGTAAACACTTTGTAACAGTCAGACAAAGGCCTGTTCACGCCTGGACATTTATTCAGTGCGTTGTCTAAAGCAAAGGATGTCAATGGGAGTGTTCACACCCACACTTAAAACGCATAGTCAAAGCGTCACTTTTTTTAACCTCAAGGGGTTTGTTTATTAGTTGACGCGCCATGTTAAAAACTGGCCGACCAATGAGATTCAGGCTTTTGCTCACATGCCCAGAGCCACTGAAGTTCCATAAAAAACATGACTTGGTGCTGTTCAAGTAAAAAATAAATCTGTCTTGCAGACGAAGAAGCCGAAAAAGAACAAGATGCAAGCACTCATTTTAGAGACCGTGCATAAGTGACACACCTGAAATAAAATGCTCACTGCTAAATCCTTCTGCCTACACACAAACAAGGTTTCGTTTGAAAGCACCAGATTCAAAATTACCCACTAAATACTATATAATATAATAAAATAACAATACAAATAATTGCATGCAAATTTAATGAATGAGTAGCAACACAATGGAGCTAAAGTCTCAAAATTGTTACTACTACTAGTTCAAAATTGATGAGAACTTCATGACTATGTTGTGGCCATTTTTTGAGGACACTGAAATGCAAGCATACATTCTTAGTGGTCCATTTAATTCTTTCACTATTGCTTCCTACACTAAATAGTACTGTGCTAATTTGTCTCTTCCCTGCGAACATGCAAATGATAATCCGCTGATTGATAGTCTATTGTATTTATTTTGCACCTGGAATATATATGCATATAAGCATTCTTGACCTCTTACTCAAATAGCTAAGTGCCCCATTGAGTTGTATTATCATACTGGCCACAAGAGGAAAAAAAAGACGACTTCATATTCAACACTTGGGCACAACAGTAGTTCCCTTATACCCCCCCCAAAATGTATCGATTAATCTATTACAAAAGTAAAATAAACTGGGTCTTCTCAAGTATGTAAACACTATAGTGGTGACTGAATTGATTAAATAAATAAATAAGGATTATATTGTTTAAAATAAGAAGTTTAAGTATTTAGTTTTAAGGAAGTATTTGTTGCCGGGGCCAAATACCTTATATTTCACAAAAACGCATACGTGCTTTAGCCAGTTCACAAAAAGTGCGTGAACGGCTTTTTGCAAAGGCGTAAATACTGGCTCTCCTCTTCTTCTCAGTGATCAGTGGGTGTCAGAAACAAAGTTGTGCAGCGCCACCTTGTGTACCGAGGTATTTCTGCTTTTCAATAAGCGCCATCTACTGTCAGGGAGTGAATATACACTTTCATTCCACACATTGCTCACGTTAACACGTGATTGTGAACCAAAAACAAATTAATTAAAACCCACGTTGAAAAACAAACCATTTACCATGCTGCAAAAAAAGTTGCGATGTGAACCGGGCTTAAAGCTGCTCCTTCAGGTTTTCCTCCTCGGGCAAGTCCTCAAGACATATCTGTCTGGTTTCTTAGTAACAAGAAAAGCTGCATTTCTTGGTCTTATTAACTTCAAGATTTAATTAAGGTAACTATAAATGGCTAGAAAAAAAAGTTTGATATGCCCTTCATTAATAAATAAACAATTGTAATTATTGGCAAATTGTTGTAATGTGGTTTAAGTAAAGAATAAAGCCCTTCAGAATGTGGTGTTCTTGAAAAGAAATCATCTTCAGGGTGGTAATGCCATCACACCACCCCACTGTGGATTATTTTCCCATTACAGCACATCCCAAAGTGTTTTATTCCTTACTTAAACCAATAAACTTTAATACCTCAAATACTGAAATGCTACTACATTTAACGTAACGACTCTTTCCCAACTTACATCCTTTAAATCTTCTGCTCACATTCGTTGTAAACCTGCAGATGTGATAAATTCTTAAAAGTAAAAGCTTAATGCAGTGGCCCAAAGCAATGTGGCAAATCTGTGGTTTTTGTCTCTAAGAGCCCTTTAGATCATACTCTCAAATAGAGACAGTAATTTTATTTTGGTCTTTATGCATTTAGTTCAACTGCCTTTTGTCTTCATAGATGCTTCAGGCCTTTTCAACACCTTTGGAAAAAAATGAACCATTTTATCTACAATAGGAGAAGTACCATGCTAAGCGAATGAGAACAAAGGCAGTTAAAAAATATATATATATATCTCTATATATATATATATATATATATATATATATATATATATATATATATATATATATATATATATATATATATCTCTATATATATATATATATATATATATATATATATATATATATATATATATATATATATATATATATATATATATATATATATATATATATATATATATATATATATATATATATATATTTTTTTTTTTTTTTTTTTTTTTTTAAATAATCCAAAGCTCCAAGGTATAGATTGTGTGATGGGCCTTGTCCTCATTACTCCAGCTTATACCTCTGTACACGAGTACCTAGTCCTGTCCTTGAGCTGAAACTTTCTAAAGCTGCTCTTATTTCCCTAGATAGCTATTCTCTCTCTCTCTTTTTTTTTTTAAACAAACAGTCATCATTTTAGACACTGTCTCTCTGGATGCATTATTATTATTATTATTCTTTATGGTTTCTGTGACCAGCATTCCTGCAATTTGTGCATCCAGCAAAAAGTGGGAACTCAAACTTCAGTAATTTGTTAGATATATAGGTATTACCAGAAAAAAAGAAAGAAAAAAAAACTAGTCATTTCAAAATATGACCGTTTTTACCAATTGAAGGTCCATTAACCTACTGACCTTAACAATTGGCTCGTTAAGACCTTGTGTACTTCATGTATAAAGGGTGAAAGTGTCCTTGATTATATTGAATGCAAATACATTGTATTGGAAATAAACATTATATAGATTCTAAGAACACTTAATTAAAAACTTTGTTTCAACTGAAGCTGTGTGTAAGCAAAAGGTGTGAATAGATTAAATCTCTGAACAGCTAAATGTTTATACTTAAGACAAACAGGTTTATGTTGGTCAAATGAGCAAAATACCCATTTAATAGGTTTGACTTAATATTCAGTAGACATGCTTCTACCAATAAAATAAAATTTAAAAAAAAGACTACAGTTCAACAGCAGATATTAACATCCTTTTTCAGCATTTTAAGCAGAAACGAAGTAAAAATGATTGACGTACTGACTTTCATAAAACAATCCGAAATTCTTAAAATTGACCAATAAGACCTAATTGTATGATGTACCTAATTACAAAAGAAATTTAAATAAGAATTTACTAAGGTAATTTTAACTAAAAAGAAATAAAACATAACTGTACTGCAGTAATACAAAGCCATAATATCAAAAAAACTTGACAAATTGCTTCATTACATTGTTTTCTAGTTGTCTAAATGTTGCATTTTATTTTTCCCTCTAGCAGGAACAGATTTGCATGTAGGACAAAGTTTGCAAAACAAAGCAGCCTTTTTTTTAAACCTCTTACCCCTAAGTTCCCACAGTATTATGTCCCATAATCCTATATTCCTCAGAGAAACAGCACGCCAACCCTGAGTTCCTGGGCCAAAATCAACATTTTAATTAACATTTTTAGGCTTTGAAACAACTTATAATAATGTATTTTGTAATATTACTTTGAAAATGAAGCCGTTCAGTGTTTTTACTAAACTTGGAGCACAATTCTTAACTAGAGAAATTACAAAAAAAAAGCGCTCGCTAAAATCCTTCTACTCATTTAGAAGTACAATACGAGCATCAGCGTGGTCAATGCCTTTGAATAAATTCAAGTAAATAGTAAATAAATAAATAAATGCATTTTAGCACCAAAAGTCAAGTTTCTGGTGATAATCAGACCAGCAGGTAGTGTTTTCACGAATGCACAGAAATGGTCCCGTTATGACTCCAGACCCCTGCAGTTTCAGTCGAACTGGTTGATGCTGAAGATGAAGACGCATCAGGGTCCGAATCAGGAGAGTTTGCATCCCTATCAGTTTCGGTTTCTACATCGCCTGAACTTTCACTGCTGTCACTACCTAGAATCCTCGCTCTCGCCTGTGTAACTGTAGGTTTTCTCTTCCCCCCTGTACCTAGATGTACCTGTGTACATCTAGGTAGATGTAGCTGTGTTCACTGTAGGTGTAACTTTAGCTGGAACACGATTAGCTTTTCGCTTTGGCATTTTTAGTTCACTTCTACTAGTACACCAATATTCACGCTTGGATCAGCTTCATCGTAATGACGGCGTAATGTCAATCACGTCCTGACGTCATCAACCTTCCGGGTTAAAAAATAATAATTAAATAAGTAAGGAATCATAGCAGAGTAATGCCGGTACACCGGCCTTACGGGGATAACGTTTACACTGTAAATCCTCTATATCGGCCTTACGGGGATTTGGCATAGACGACCAAGCCAGTATATCGTCCTTATGGGAATAGATCAAAGACGGGCAAGCCGGTTTTTCGGCCATACGGGGTAAGAGGGTTAAAAGCATTATACTCATTAGAGGAACTTAAAGTGCCCCTGAAAACAACTGCTGTTTGAGATTTGTCCCTTTGTATTAGGGCCACTGAAATATCTGAGGGGGTAAAAAATTGGTTATAATTTTAGAATGCGTCACTTCCAGGAAAATTATCCAAAACCCTTCCATCCATCATCTATACTGCTTATCTTACACAGGGTCACGGTGAGCCTGGAGCCTATCGCAGGGGAATCGGGGCACAAGGAAGGTGTAACACCATGGACGGGGTGCCGACCCATCACATGGAGCAATCGCGCACATTCACACACTACGGACAATTTGGAAATGCCAATCAGCCTACAGCACACGTCTTTGGACTGGGGAGGAAATGCAAGCACTATGCGCACAGAGAAGGAGGTAGGATTTGAACCCCCAACCCCAGAGGTCAAAGGCAAAGGTGCTAACCACCAAGCCACCATGCCCCCCGATCAAAAATATTTTACGCTTCATATCTAGGGTCAAACTTTTCCATTCCCTGCCCCTGGAGGGGGGTCTGGCTCTATAGTTTGTTAGCAATAAACATATGCTGTGTCCCAACTCACCTACTCTCCATCCTAAATAGTATCCAATATTAGAATTAGCGTGTCCTAAATCATAGCATATTGAAAGGAGTATCCCAAAAAGGCACCCAGATGGTCTTCTATTTCAGATAGATTTTCAAAGTGTGGATCTGTGGACACTTTCAGCTATCACTGCCAACAACTCCTTGCACGAGGGATGAATTTTGTTAATGGTTGCTTCGCCGAATGCAACCTGCAAACATGGCAGACGAGTGTAACGCATTTAGAGAGGTGCAAATGAAATGTAAATGAAATTATATTAGGACTTAGCAATGAAAAGCTGAAATGCAAGGAGGAGTCTACAGTGAAAGTGTGCGTAACTAGGCAACGCCGTTTTTCTATTACGTGTTCGTATGTCCCAATACTTGCATACTCTTACTACACAATAAAAAAAGTATGTACTTTTTCTTCACAAAAAGAGTACACACTTTTAGTGTATAGTATAAGTAGGTGAATTGGGACGCAGCAAGTGTTCATCAGTACATTTTTGGCTGTAAGTATTACCACTTCCCTTGGTTGAGGGGGGGTGGGGGGGGAGAAGAAAAAAGGTTGTCAATTATTCCTTTCTGAAGAGGCCAGAATTTGCACAAGGTCATGGTTATGTGAGGCACTTCTCAAAAGGTGTTTTACCAGCGTGAGGCTGTTCAGTGGTGGAATGTGTCGCTTCCTCGGAATGACCGAGAACACCGTTCCATCTTTAAGCACCGTCAGGGCTTCTCCATCTCTTTGTTGTTCTCTATAATGTAGCTAGGAGCTAACCTAGTGTCAGGTTTGTTTAGTTTCTGTGGGGGTGTGGCATATCCACAATTCTATTGGGTATTGTGCAAGTCAGTCAAGCACATCCAGTTTCAGAAGGTAGTGTGAGAATGCATGGAAACAAAATCACAGCTAAGAAGCCATTTCACGGGGACCCAACTTCGTTTATTTTTAACTTCCCCAGTTATTCGTTTCGTTCTCACGACACAACCTCATTTAAATGTCTTCTCACCCTACGATGCATGTAATTATCCTTTGAACACCACCTGCAGATCATCAGACTGCACACACAACTCCTATTTGAAACCTTAGTAAAATAGTGTCACAGAGGTTCCCAACCCTGATCTTGGAGAACTGATATTTTGTTGTTTTCCCTGCTCGAACACACTTGATTCAACTAATCTAATAATTAGGTCTTTCCAGAGTCATCATAGCAGAGGTGAAGGAATGATAAAAAATCAGAACTAGAAGACAGCTAAATGAACAAAGAGTCACTCAGAAAACTGAAGAGTATAGAAAGTAAATAGAAGAAAATGGAAAAAAAAATAACTGAACAATAACTGCACTGCAAAATAAGTGTAAAAAAAGAAAAAAAAACATTTGTCAAACACAACACAAAAACATGAACACAATGCTGAATGATAAGGAAGAGAATAAATCATTTAATACTATACATGAAAGAAAATGTAAAAGGCTGATAGGAGAACAGGAGAAAAGAAACAACCCAGAGTACAGACAGAGGGGGAAAGATTTCAGGAGTCTGGAAACAAAACTGGGGGAAAATAGACTACGCAAACATTTAGAGCAGAACAACAAGAATGAAAAGGACAAAAAAGTGAAAGAGGGAATAGGAAAGCAGAGGAACTATCCACAGACAGTGTGAGTGAATGAGGAATATTGAGCTTATATTGGGGGGAATTGAGGAATATTGGGGGGGCTATTTGTCTGGGTGTGGGGAGGAGTGCCAGAAGAGAGACTCTGGATGATTTCATTACCTCAAAATATGGATTGTAATTTTTGGAGCATATTTCATTAGGAGGAAAATGTCAATCTCGGTTAGAGCCGAGCGCTGGCTGCTGAGCTTTCTGCTGAGAGCGAGGGGAGATGGAGAGGAAGCAATGTTCATTTCAGCACACTTCTGTAAATGGGAAATTTTCTGTTTCATTTCAGAGGAAGGCAGAATCATACTTTTTTTTTTTAAGCGAGGTGATGCCTTGCTCTAATGAAGGTGTCCAGAATCGTATTAGACATATTTGAGACGTAAAATATGTGCTGCGTAAGAGCCTGTCCAACGTGGATGACCAGTACAGATATGCTACAAACTAGATTCTATGAACAACATAAAGACAGAATAATAATAAAAAGTTCAACAGGAGGTATAGATCACTTTCTCTCCTCTAGTTAAATGAAAGCATATGTTTTAAGAACAATTCTGCCTCATGGTCAGACGTACATGCTGCCAATGAGGAATACGAGTTCTCAATTATTTTTTTAATATAGGCTAATTTCCTAATGCACACGAAATCTACAAGGGCAGATGAATGGATTGAATTGGTTTAATTTGAACCTCAAACAGCTTAATGTCAACTTAATATGTTCTCTATATACAGTGCCATCCACCAATATTAGGACCCATGGTAAATATGAGCAAAGAAGGCTGTGGAAAAATTGTCTAACCTTTTGATCTTTTCTTAAAAAAAAAAGAAAAGAAATTTTTTTCTTTTTTCTACATCCTTCTCGCAAGTCAAGGTACAATTAACAGCACCATGCGCACATTTGTAATGCCAAGTTTAAATGGCATAACATCTTAATTATAACATTCAGCACAAGGAGATTATTGCTAACACCACATCAAACAACCAACATACAGAGAGCTAAACAAAGTCCATGACTGTTTAAAACTAAGCCGGTTACTCTTTTTGGTATCAGTATCATGTACTCATACGCAATTTGAAAAATGCTCTCACGACTGGCTGCAAAAAGTACAAGAACCCCCACACTAGAGTATAATCGGGTCAATTTGGAGGCTGATTCGCCCTTCCCAATGGTCACAAAAGGTGTCCCAATTTTTGTCTGGTTTTAAATGATGGCTTTCCCAGATTATCCTGTGGTGTGAGGGATGCAAAATCCAAATATTACTCCTCCAATTTACTCACAGTCCAGGTATGAAACAACCAGTGGTGTGGCCGGGACACCAGCTATCTTGCGATCTTTAACATTGCGTGAAAGAACAATACCCAATGACAGCAAAGGTGAAAGGACATCAATTTTTGCTTGTTTTGATCGGAAATCGCAATTGTTCATGAGAACTTCTGCAAGACATCAGGTTCTGAAAGTCAGGATCATAAAACCAGAAAACTAGTCCTGCAACACCTCATCGATAAGTAAAATAATGGACAATGAATTTCATTATGGATTAGTCGGATATGTGACTGTGGATAACCCTGTCAATGACGTCACTTCACGACGGTGAAACACACATTTCTATGAATAAAACCCATCTGAAAATCAGCGGAGGTCACAGAGTGAGCTGCTGCTGCAGGAATAGTGCACGATCCAGATCGTCCAAAACATGAGAATGTTTATATTAAGCGCTTCAAACAAACTCGTAAGTGTAAGAACGTGGCTTGTCGTGTCAGATGCTGTGACAGATGCGTGTGCTGTTTAATGTGTTCCAGACGTGTTTTCTTCAGCACAGAAATGACGTTTACCTTCATATCCTTATCTGTAAATGTTAGAAATTCACACCAGTATTTCCATTTTACATAAAGTCTCATCCTGACAGCGAGCGAGTCTCCGTTACACTTCACTGAATGAGCGAGTCCACGCATACGCATCAAACTGCAGGCAATAGAAAGGAAGCGCAATAACTCTGACTAAAATATTCATTTTGATCAGATATGTTTGACGCTATATTTAGAAACTAAGGTAATTATGTTTTTATGAGAGCAGTAACTGTAACGGGGTTAGAACATGTAATTGTTTATAAATGTAAAAATTGTCGTACATTTACAGAAACGAACATGTTACTGTGTTCAGGAGTGAAAGTGCGTTACCGCAGAACATTCAACCTCTCACCAGTTAACACTTTGTTACAGTTTGTGCTTTTGATTTCTTTTCTTTTTTTAGCATTTTAATAGTGATTTATCTTCTGCTTTAAAGCTTGTCGACAATCAGTTTTTTGTTTTCAAAATAAATTTTTTAAAATCCTTTTCAGAGTGTATAATATAGCCCATAGATAAATTTAATACCTTTTTCATAGTCTTCAGTTTGCTCAGGGTTTGAAGGAGAACATTGGGAAGAATGTGAAAGTTGTTTTTCGAAAAAACACTACAAATCAACAGTTTAAGTGATCAAAATAATTGTTAGTCGCATGCCTACAGAAAATAAAATACTAACCTCTCTCATCGTTCAGCTAGTACACCAGAGTTAATACTGCAGTAATTGAACCAGACTTGAGAAAATATTCACTGCAAAACTTTTCCTAGAGTTTAGTGCTCAGCATTTGTTGTAGCTTGCTCAAACCACTCTAGAAAAGATTGACAACTTCAGGTTTTGTTTTTTTTTTGTCCTTTCACATAAAAGGTGTTATTGAGCGTGTCTGTAGCCATCACCAGGACAAAACAATTACTAAATAAAAATGAAGACCACGGTGCCATGCCTGAGAAATTAAACATTTCCCATATTTTTCCACTACCTTATTCCATTTAAAAATCAGTGGCTCATCAGGAAACTCCACACGGAGCCACTTTGGCCTTTCAATGTAAGCCAACACATTGAGGTATTCTCAAATGTCTGCAAAGGGAACAGCAAATCTTGTAGAAATATTTTCTTAGCCCATGGTAAGGCAAAAGGTTTCCTATTTGGTCAAGGCACGAGCAATAAAACCAACATTAAGAGGCGAGGTGAAACGTGGAACTGCTGGAGGCGGCTTTGGGTTCACCGAGGAGCAGTTTAGAGGTCACACTTGTGTAATTAATAAAGCCAGACATGGCAGGCACATACAGAGGGACGCTGCCGGTTAATCAGTGTCTATCCAGAAGACTCAGGTTCCAACCTTTCTTTTCTAAAAAGACACAATTGTGTGCATACTAGATTTAAAAGAAAAGTTCAAGCACACGAAATCTGTCTTGGGTATTGAATTCCGCTGCTTGCTTAGCTTTAACTGTGTTGCACTTTTCACCGACATCATTACAAGGTGGAAAAGGTTTACTGCCTCATGAACTACTTGCTGACAGCAGAATGGGAAACTAGGATAAGAAGAGAGCAGTCCTTCACTACAGGGAGTCCAGACAGTATCTAGGGTTTTACTAAATGACTTTGAATGAACTTGCAGAAATATTTAGAGTTTGAGTCAGAGTCATCCGGGGGCCCTGCAAAAATAGGTTATGAAGAGAACCAACAAGGAGGAGACATGGAATATAAGGGGCCTGCTTCCACCCTAACAAACTGTAGTGTGGCCGAGTTGAGCCGTCTCATTAGCTCTAGAAAGGCTCTTCAACATTGGTGGACAACTGTACCGAGACACAAGAGACAAAAAAAAAAATCACAGACAGACATGGACAGCAAGAGCGACTAGGTTCATCTCGGCACAATGGCATTTTCGTGGCCGTGTCCTGCCTCCAGAGGCTTCGTGCAAACTGGAAGCGATGCCGAGGACACCGCTGGAATACCAATGCACCAAGTGTGTAACAGCATCACATCCCCAGACGTCTTGCTTGCACGTTGCCATGAAGCACAAGCCAGCTCCAGCATTAGCAGCAGCAGCTCAGCAAATAATATGATTATAAATGGGGCTCCTGTGGGAGGAAAAGCAGGATGCTGTGCTCGACAATGGAGCAGTGTGTACGCAGGCTGCCCTTTACAGACTTCAGCTCACCACTACATGCTGATCAACCAAACACTCTGCGTGTCCAAAAAGTGCCGACAAAGGAGAAAGAAGCAGTTCACATTAAAGGGCTCTTTACTGTTAAATGAGAGTTTGTTACTGTTTCTTTATAACCCAACACCTAGCCTAGTGCAGACCAGAGGGGAGGGGGAAAAAAAGAAAATCACGATCCTAGTCACGAGCAGCATTCACACCCGATGAGAAGCGTGTCACACAAACCAGATGAGACAAGCTTGTCTCGCCAGCCATCTGGCTGAGAAAACAATATTTCCTCATTCCCTGTCTAATAAAGATGGACGCGAGATGGCCGTTTTGCAGCCTGTGTGTGCGCGCATGCGAGTTGGTGTGCATTAGCAGGCAGTGTGACAGATGAAGGGCTCAGGGGCATGCAGGTACACTCCAGACATGCCCATCCTAACTGCTCCATGTGCTCATGCTCAAACAATCTCACCTCACATACAGTGTCTTTTTCTGGAACACGGAATGTCGTACACTGACTGCTGACTAGCGTTGAGAGCCTTCAAACCATCACATGTTTTTCAAGCAATATGTTTCACTGATGGTGAGCCAGACTTCACAACTAAACAGACTTTCAAAGTAATGAAGGATAAAAAGAAACTGATTGAAATAAACTCTGCTTCTACAGTGGGAACAAATCCTTTATTAAGGTTCCAACGTATATCTTGGACGTAAGGAATAAAACATGAGGTGTGCTGTTCTAGGAAAATAATCCACGCTGGGTGGTGTGACTAAGCAAAACACGTAATTGGGGGGGTACAGCCTTAAAGTAGTTCATTTTACCGTAATACTAGGACCCCAAGTATTTTCTTCCTCTTCCACTACAGTGATTAGCCAACAATTATTTTTTATTTATTTACTAAGGAATGATGCATCATGCATTTTAACCATTTAGAGTTACATTTAATGTGGAATAGCCACAAGACAAGTTTCAGTTCCTGTTATTACTATATTACAGAAGCTATGGGCCTGGTTTTAGGTCTTTTGAAAGAAGGGATGCTACCAAGTTATAGACTCGCCCCTGGCAGAAAACTTGTTACATTCCTACAGGAACCTAAGGCAAGAGCAAGGACAAAAGAAAAATTACAATTGTTTGCTGGTTGGTTGGTTTGCTTGTTTGTTGGTTGGGAAGGGGGCATGGTTACTTAGTGGTTAGCACATTTACCCAACACCTCTGTGGTTGGGGGTTTGAATCCCGACTGCGCCCTGTGTGCGTGAAGCTTGCATGCTCTCCACTTCAGGGGTTTCCTCCAGGTACTCAGGTTTACTCCCCCATATCCTGAGATGCTGATTGGCATCTCAACATTGTCCATAAATAAGTATGTGAAAGTGTGTACAATTGTGCCCTGCGATGTATCCCAGGGGATTCGCCTAGTGGTCAGAATCCCTTGAGATTGGCTCCACCATGACCCTGTGTAGGATAAGCATTATGGAAACTGGATAGACAGAAGGGTTCTTGATGCCAGTGGATACAAGAATGACCGGAGGTTAAGAAGTTTTGAAGATTTCACACAAAAATGCAAGACTTGCACTCACCATCAAACACTTGGACAATCATTGAACCAGGACAAACAGGAAAGCTAGCTCGAGCGCTGTCTCCTTCCATACATGTTACATAAACAGGTACTTAAAGATTCATATAAAACAGATTGTTAACCTCTATTATGAAATTAGATTAGATTGTGTGGAACCCCCCACAAATCCCTGTGAATGAGTTGTTACTATAGAAAGATATTAAAATGAGTGCATTAATTTAAACCTGCAATTTGAATCATCGTCAGAGCTGTGCTGTTACTGAAAATTAAAATCAACACCTTATGACCAATCAGATTCCAGAATTCAAAACACATCACTTTAAATGTGCATTACAAACAGACCTTTACCATGAGTGCACTCAAGATAGTTATGTTCAGTTTAAAGATGCTGATGATGACGAGGATGAGGATAAAGACAAAGCCAGTGCTTGGTGTTCACGATCAAAAGCGCACACACACAAGTACACACTCAGCAGATGGAACGAGCCCTGCCAAGAGCTAAAGCAGCTATTCATCATTTCATAGCCAAGCCCTAATAAAAGCTCTGTAACATGCACAGATGGAGTCCAGGATTTTAAACAGCATTTGACAGGGAACATTACAGGGAGCTGAGGCAAGATGGTGCTGCCGATGTCTAACTGCTAGCCTGACACTCATGGTGCTGTCTCTACTTCATTCCCTCTTTCTCTCAGCAACTGTCTCACAACCATACAACATCCATCACAAGAAAAACAGCCTTCCATTACACTCTAGATCTACAAATAGGACCCTTTCAGCCCCTATTCGCTACACTTATTTACTCAGCTGTTCTATTTACCCATTATAGCCTTAGTTACCCTTTCATAACTAAAACCTCTGCCACTCCAGACGCACCCTGCCTTGCACCATACCACATATTTCTGAGAGCAAGAAAGATAGGGGGACTCTCTCTCTTCCCTTCCCACTGCCTGATTTTCATATCAGACGCTGCTGTTCCACTCCTGTCTCCTCGAACACGTTTCTTACGCAACACTTCTAGGCTGTACTGAAACATGGGAGGACTGGAGCCTTGCTCAAACACCTATACAAGCGCTAAGAGCATCATGTCTTTTTTTATCTCTCTGCCACTTCCTCCTGGCTTTTCTCTTTCCTTATACCTACCACCCAGGTTCCTGTGCTGACCTGCATGAAACATTCATCCCACATTTCAGCCATCTGGCTGCTAAGGCCATTTATTGATTCGTCAATATTTATCCATAATTCAGCACACAGTCTATTTTAATGCTCATGCCAACACCTGCCAGAGGATCCCATGCACACTCGTATCATTTTCCTCGCAGTCTTTCAATCCCTTCTTATATCTTTTCATAAATCTATGCGCATCTGATGTATCTGTGCTTCTCTGCACAGGTGGGTACGAGTCCCATTGTTTAATATCTGATAAGGGTAGGATCTAACAACATATTCCAAACGCACCAAATGTTGATTTAAAAAAAAAAAAAAAAAAAAGAAAGAAAGAAAGAAGAAAGGCTGCTCTGGGAAGAGCGTGTTATTGGAGTGTCTAGCTGCTGAGCAGGCTGAATGTGGGTAATTGGTCGGATAGCACTTTGTTAGAAGCCAGGGGCCTATGAACAAGGTGCTCTAAAAATAGTATAGCCAGAATCTCGGCATCAGGAGCAGTCAGAGACCGGAGATAATTCTATACCATACTCGTAACCAGGCTCTTTGAGCGGCAGTGAAGCAGGGAGTCACCCCAGGGGCCACATGGGAAGCTTTTGGGCCATGAACTGGCACACAAACAATGTAAAGTAGTTCTAAAGCGATGTAAATGCATGATTGTACAGGGTGCAATACACAGGTTTCTAGGAGCTGTAATGAAACTTGTATTACAAACATTGCCAAACATCACTTGTATTGCCAGTCACGTTTTAAACAACTCCAACGGTTTTATTATGGTTTAAACACTCCTTGAGCAGCAGACGAAAACAAAAAGGTACAAAATGGCATTTAGATAAGCAACAGCTCCATATCCTCAAAAAGTAACCTCAGGTTGTGTCCACATTAATGCAGATGATTTTTTAAAAACTATGTTTTGCCCTTCCATCCATACAGAGTGTTTTTGTCTGGTGAAAACAGCTTACAGAACGCTCCCTAGTAGATCAATTTGAAAACCAAAGTTTTTGCATTGTAGTGTGGACTCAGAAAACATTCAAACACTTTAGTCATGTGACCCGGTCACATGACCCATTCAACTCAAAACAACGATGGCGGATGATGTCATACTGCTGTTTTTGTGCCTGCTATCCAGTTTGATAGCGTTAAAAGATTGTCACTTTGTACAACCTTCAGATTCACTTTTAAATAAACACCTGACAGAAATGAAGCAGGCCAAAGCGTCTTACAATTTTACACATACTCGGTATAGGGATGCAAGCCTTTTCAGACGTTTCAGTGTGAACAAGCAAGGAAAACCCTCGAAAGCGCCACTGTAGACAGCGTGTTTTAAAAGAAAAATGCAGTTTTCAGATTCATCCGGATTAACGTAGACGTAGCCTCAGCCTTTCTATGCAGCTCAAATCAAATCAATACAGTAAAAGGAATTTTTCAGCATAATTTATTTCATAAAAACAAATCTTTTTTGGGTGGTGGTGGTATTGGCTGTTTTTAGAGGAATTAGCTCTACTACTTAACAGCTTTTTTTTTTTAAAATGGCCTCATGTTTATAATGGAAGTTTAAAGACAGTTGTTGAATTTCACCAATAAGCTTTTAAAATGTGCGACTGCATCATGCAAGGACAAAACTAAAAGTGGTATTAGGATCAGAGACCAGCAAAATGCCAAACAATTTTACCCAACTTTCCAACAATATAGCAATATTTATTTATTTTATACAGGTTTTACATAATTTCCTTATGGTTAGTGGTATACATGCATACTGTAAGGGGCCCGAAACTGAGGCATGAACTTGCTTGTATGTCTGTCCATGTTGGTAACCCATAACCACAAATTCCTCAGAAAAACAAAGTCTCATATTTACAGCTTATTTCACAAATTCACTGGAAAATTCAAGAAATTTCACACAAGCATTAACTGACTTTCCAAACAACTGCCTTAAGACTCTTGTTAAAAGGGGTAAACAGGTGTTCCGTTTACAGGGAACCATGCAGAAACTGTTCATTTCATACACCATGTCATCGATTTCAACCCTCTTCAAATAGCACTGATGGAGCTTGACTTTATGCTTTAGTTCACTATCCTGCTGCACCAGAGTGTATGCCAGGCTGCTGAAGACAACCATACTGGTTCCTTCAGTACTATACTGGTCCTCAAAGCATAATACTTCCAACCGACTGAACTGCTGCCTTGTAAATATACATGAACTTCACCAGCTCAGAGTACATAAACTCTTAATGATAAGCCCAAGTTTAAGATTCAGTTCTTCACTCTGTAAAACCCTCCTTTCAGCAGCAGTCCATGTCTTATGATTTTTAGCCCACGCAAGCCGCTCGACCATGTTTTGATGCGTAAATTCATGTTTCCGAGCTGCTAAAGAAGCCATCAGCTCTGCATCCCAAACGTTATGCTCTGCTGAAGCGGACACATCCTCACGTTGAGACTTTCAGCTGTGCTTTTATATTATGTTCTATATGCTGGAGATCGTTATATATCTACCAGATTTTGTTACTGAGCTGCCAGACCTTTTCTTCTTTCCAGAAGCCTTTTCAATACAGCTTATAGATATTTTCCTTAGCATTATAGCAGCTTGCTCCTCCCCCCCATCATAGGCTGACTTTTGCTTTCAGTCATGACAGCTCAGTGTCTTAAGGGTTTACACCAGGGGTGTCCAAACTACGGCCCGCGGGCCAACTGCGGCCCGCGGTCCAGTTTTTATTGGCCCACGGCAAATTCTGAAAATATTATTGAATATGGCCCACACAAGAAGCTTGAGCTCGACTCTGTTGCACTTCTCAGTTTCAAGACTAGATGGAGCCAGCCACGGAAACAGTGCTTCTCAACCGTTACTAAACAAAAGTAAGCAAAGAAAAACTTTTACCACGAGTCACCATAAATGGCAGCACCCAAAAAACGAAAAATAGCAAGTGAGTGTAGAAGATTTCAAACACGGTGGGAAAATGAATATTTTTTCAAAGAAATCAATGGAAAGTGTGTCTGTTTGATTTGCAATGAAGATGTTGCTGTGATGAAAGACTATAATGTCCGTCGGCACTATGAAACCAAACAGAGCTACACATCGTACACCGGTGCCGAACGAACACAGAAAGTCAAGCAAATGGCAGCTAGCCTGCAAGCTCAACAACAGTTTTTTTCGTGCTAACAAAATACAGGAAAACGCCACAACAGCAAGCTATGAAGTCGCTAAACTTATTGCCCAGCACGACAAACCGTTCTCAGACGGTGGTTTCATAAAGCAGCGCCTCATCAAAGTCACAGAAATAATGTGCCCGGAGAAAGTGCAGGATTTCAACAACGTGAGCTTATCCAGAAATACAGTGGTGCGAAGAATCGAGGACTTGTCAGCTAACTTGAAAGTTCAGCTGAGAGACAAAGCTTGTGCTTTTGATTTTTACTCGATAGCATACGATGAGAGCACAGATGCTACAGACACTGCGCAGCTGTTGATTTTTTTTGCGGGGAGTAGATGATAATTTTTGCTGTACTGAGGAGCTGCTTGATATGATAAGCCTAAAAGGCACAACAGGTAGAGATATTTTTGAAGCTGTGTCAGAGGCCGTTGAAAAGATGGGGCTTAAATGGGACAAGCTCTGTGGAGTAACAACGGATGGAGCTCCGGCCATGACGGGCGATCGTAAAGGAATGGCATCGATGGTGTGCGCCAAGGTAAAAGAGAGCAGAGGTGAGGCTTTTAGGATGCACTGTATAATCCACCAAGAAGCACTGTGTGCCAAGACTGTCCAGCTGGGCGATGTGATGAACACTGTTGTAAAAACTGTCAACATAATTCGAGCTAGAGGACTGTACCACAGAGAATTTCAAGCTTTCCTTTCTGAAGTGGATGCTGAATACGGGGATGTACTCTACCACTCTGAGGTGCGCTGGCTGAGCCGCGGCTATGTGCTGCAGCGGTTTTATTCGATGAGATCAGAAATCAATCAGTTTATGAAAGAAAAGGGCCGACCTCTTCATGAACTGAGTGACCCTCTGTGGCTAGCCGACCTGGCATTTTTAGTTGATCTTACTCATTACTCATTATCTGAATACACTGAACAAGAACCTACAAGGCAAAGAACAGCTGGTGCCACACCTGTATGCGCACATGAAAGCCTTCTGTGTAAAGCTCCGCCTGTTTGAGACGCAACTACGAAGCTTTAATGCTGCACACTTCCCTGCGTGTCTGAAATCAAGTCTGCTTTTCCAAAGGCTGACCTTTCTGCTAAAAAGTAGAAATGTGTGTCTGTGATTGCATCTCTCGTGACAGAATTCAACCAGCGTTTCCAAGATTTTTCTGTCATTGAAAAACAAAATCAAGCTGTTCTCGACCCCCTTCCTGGTGGATGCAGAAGAAGTGGAAGAGAGTCTGCAGTTAGAACTGATTGAAATGCAATGCGATGATTCTCTGAAGAGTCAACATCAGCTTCTCTCCCTCTTTGACTTCTATCAGAGTTTGGATAGTGCCAAGTTTCCTCTGATGAGACGCCACGCAAAAAGAATGATGAGCCTGTTCGGCTCAACATACATCTGTGAACAAGCATTTTCTCTGTTAAATCAGAACAAAAGCAGATTGAGAACCAGAATGGCTCATAGCCATCTCTGAAGTCCTTCGTGTCTCAACCACCAAACTTTCTCCTGACATTTCAGCCATCCTTCAATCCAAAGGACAGCATCACTGCTCCCACTGAGTGCAATGTTCTTCACATTATAGGTGAGTTAGAAATAGACACACTGTTACGACCCCCTGTGCCACCTACAGGCCTGTTCGTTCCAGTGCACGGGCAGTGCAGTTCCAGTTATTAACCTGACTCTTTGCAAACACACACAACTGACATTGTATTTAATTCATGCCACACTTTTTACTTTAATAATAAACAGTTCTTTATTCATTTTAAATTTTAAACCCTAAACTGTTTGTTCGTATTCATGTGTCAATATTTCACCTCTAGTGTGTGGCCCGGCCCTTTATTTATTTTTCTGTATTTGGCCCTCACTAAAAAAAAAAAAAAAGTTTGGACACCCCTGGTTTACACTATATAATTTTCAGTCCAATTTTGCCACCGCATAAAAAAAATAAATAAATAAAATAAATAAATAAAAAATTTTTAAAAAATTTAAAAGGCACATTGAGAGGAGATGGGTGAGCTTTGCCAATATAGGGCAATTGTGACCCAAGCCAGCTGAAAAAGTTCTGCCCGAAATTGTGACTTCAGCAGAAATGCTCATCTAAAAAGACCAACAGGAGAACAGCATGGGAGGACACGAAACTTACAAGACGGCTACAAATAGAGCCGTGGCAATGGCAAAACAAGGGAAAATACTGACTTGCTCACTTGCAAAGCTATCACACATACTAATGGAGAGAAACATTACTTCAAGCTCACTTTGGAAAATAGACATTCCATGTTGTCCATTACCCAGCCACAAACAACTCCCAACATTTGTTTTTGTATCTTTTAGAACTCGTTTTCTCTAGACATAACATTTCCACAGAAGCCCTAAGAGGCCATGATTATTTTTTTTTTTTTCCCCCTCTCTTTTGTCCTGATCTCCACATAAAAAATTGTTCTCTTGCAATCCTGACATAACCAAGTTGCTTTCTCACAATGTAATTTTATCACGAGAAATCTCATGCCTTGGGACTGGTGTTGCATGCACGTTGGCGTCTTGGCCTTCGCCAGGACACTAATGTGGAGGTTTTTAACAAGAAATATTTCGGCTTGAGTGAATCCCTGGGCAAAATAAAAGCGAATTGGTTCATCCATGATACTGCGGGAATGCACTAATTTTTTCGAGAACAATAAAAACAATCATGCATGGTCTCTTAAGGCTTCTGTACATTTCTAACATTATACTGCAGCTTGTTTTTGTTTACATGACCCCGTTTTCTGCACTAGCTCTGCTCATTCAGGCCGAATGTTGACCAGCAGAACGTAATTTTCTTTAATCACATACTAGCCTTAGAGAATCTTAATCGTATAATTGGACATTGAGAACTAGGACAAGATTTTATTTAGTTAAGATCACAATGTAAAACATGCTGTAGTGTTTTCCACTAGAGTTCTAAGTTTTTGCATTTAAAACTGCGGTATCGTTTTTGGTTAAAAACAAACAAAAATCAATTATTGAGCAAGTACAAAAAAAAAAAAAAAAAAAAAAAAAACCTGCATGGCCTTTGACGTCACCACGTCTGTGTGGTTAAGTGACATCTGTAAACAGAAAGAAGAGCCGGCTACTACATCGCGCGCGTGTGTGTGTGTGTGGGGGGGGGGGGGGGGGGGGGGGGGTAAGGGGGTGCTGAGGATGGTGGAGTGTTTGTAGCTTGTCCTTACAAGAGATGCTTAGAGTTTAAACTTGTCATTTAAGATGGCTGCTTTTAATCTGGATCGATCTAAACGCAAATCAACCAATCAAGTTCTAAATGCAGTTTTGTGTTCCAAACAGAGATGGCGATAGACAGGCGGAAGTTCAGGACTGCAGCTTTAAGAAATGGTTGCTAACACACCCTAATGGAACGCTTTATTAAAATGCACCTATTATGGTTTTTAAATGTGCCTAATTTTCTTTTAGAGGTCTCATACAATAGGTTTACATGCAGGTCAAACACTCATTTCCTCAATTTACACTGCAGCATTACCTTTCCCGTGTATACAACAACCATGCATTTGGAACACTTGGTAGAAAATATATACATAAATAATTAAATCATACTTATAGGTTGTGATTCAGAAACACAACATGGTCCAAATAAAGTGGGTCCAGTGCCAACTTTAATGAATAATCGTTTCACAAATCCTGCATTTACTTCAGCTAGATTTGAAAGACAGTTGTCAGTGAAATGACGGAAACACAAACGAAAGTCGGAGTTGAACTGCTGTAGTATCGCTTTAAAATGAATTCCAATCACTGACACTTTACATCCTCATCATTTGGGAGTCCATGCAAAGTGGTTTTGCAGCACAAAAAACATCTGGACATGAACCTAACTCTTTCAGGTTGCAACCTCAACTGTAGTGTCTGAGGGCAAGTCAAATTACAGGTTTGCGAGCAGCCGACGAAGACCAGTGGCGGGTTTTTGTTACAAACCTACATAGGTTTGTACAGCAAGTAAATCTGGAATTACCAACGACTCATCTCAGCTGTTCAGAATCAGTTTCTTCTTTTGGGAGTCAATAACCCCATTTGTCATGTGCTTTGATTTTTGACACTTTGTAGACTTTTTACATTAACAAATAGCTCTATAACACACTACATGAAAGGTAATATCTGAAAAAGCATAACAGGTGCACTTTAAAAGGCATTTGCACTTAACTTGAGGGTACGGTAAAGCTTGTAAATAATAGACTCTGTGCTATCAATTGCAAGTCAAATACTTGCAATGTTGTGCGTTACAAGTGCCTAATTACAGAACAACAAAAATGACAGTGACGAGTGCTCCACTTTCCCAAGCTGACCCCACTCCATCTGTTGAAACTATAAATGCCTCATGAGGAAAAGAGCAACGCTGAGCAGTTGTTACAGCTCCGGTTGGAAGTCATTTTCAGGTATGAAGAACGCAAAGAAGCCGGAGACCACAGCTCTCAATCAAAAGTTGTTGCCCAAGACACTTCAATGACTATAGCAGAGTTTGTATCAATGCATTTAATTAGCTAACCAAACTTCATTACATTATGTTAACGACAATTGTTAAGCTTATTAATAGCTTATGTATGTATAAATTTACCCACACACTCCTGCCACACATGACTGGAGAGGCAAATAGCTGTGCCTACCTCTATTCTCCCTGTGTCCGGCTGGAAGCCCCGTGCGGGATCCTCAGTGGTCACACGGCACTGTATGGCAGAGCCATTGATCTTGATTTTATCCTGCTTCAGACCCAGCTCGGGCAGGCTGCGGCCTTCACACACCCGCAGCTGTGCATGCACCAAATCCACACTGCCATAGAGAGACAGAAAGAGGGAGACACACACACACACACCTGTTATTTCACTTAAAATCTTACTATCTGGTGTCACCTACAAGAAGACTGGTTCTCCCGTTCCCCTTTCTTGAGTCTGGTTCCTCTCAAGGTTTCTTCTTATGGTCTTAAGGAGCTTTTCCTTACCATAATCACCTCTGGCTTGCTCATTAGGGATAAATCTTATGAGCAGCTTTGTGACAATGTCCATTGTTAAAAGAACTATATAAATAAAATGTAATTAACTTAGTCATTTACAAACTACCTTATATATGAAGTCAAAGTTTGGGTGTAATGCGTTACTTAAATTTTTCCTGATAACAGTAATGTAAACGGATTACATTTTAAATTGATGTAATCTGATTACAGTTACTGATGTCATTAACATTACTTGTGTTGCAAATGTATTGTTAAGAAAATATTAAAAGTAAACGCATTTTTAAAATAAATCACGTTTTCCCTGAAGATTTTTTCTTTATAATCATCTAATAATAATTTTCCACTTGGAGCTCATTCGGCACTACATAACTGAACATTAGTAAAAGACGACCGCCTGTAATTTTATATTTTCATTGAACAGGAGACAAATCAGACAGGTTTTACAGGAAAATACGTGGAAATACTCGTGTCTTACTGGCTGACAGTCTCAATTCTGCCTAACCCTAGCTCATAGTCAGTGTGAGGAAAAATGGATATATGCAGATTTTTTTTTTTTTTTATCAATAAAAGGGTTGAAACTGAAACAGTAACATCCTCTGATGCTGAGAAGGAAACCGAGGTGTGTAAATGTCTGCGTTCCAGTTTACATGAACATGATATGAGCAAATCATAAGGAAAAATAACATTTTGCATGGCACTGTAGCAGTTATAGACCCATACAATGATAGCTTAGCTGTGCCTCCCCTTGACTAGCGACACCAAACTAACCTAGTTAGAAAAGTTTTATATTTTAATTGGTCTGGTAGTCCTACAAACAGTGACAACACCCGAGGTAAGTTTTATGGTATATCCAACTTTGTCTGATCATATCATACATTGAGACACACTAAAATTACTGAAAGAATGACAAGTTTCATTTTGTAGTGTATTTTTGTAGGTTTCATAGGATTTGAAAGTAAAGTAATTAGTAATGTAATCAAATTACAATATTAAACTAGTAATTAGTAATCTGTAGTGAATTACTTTGAGTAACTACCAAACACTGGTAGTAATACGAGTAATAATATAGGTAGCTTTATATAGCATGTTTAAAAATTAAAACCTAGGGGAAACTTCAAAAGCAATGCCAAACTAATAGGTTTTAAAGTCTTTTTAAAGTGCTCTATGGCCCGAAGGAAATGCCATAAATACAGAAATCAGACACTTCACACTCCATTTCCTTTCTGGAAATAACTAGGGTGCTGCTGTCAGCATTCTAGATGGCATATACTTAAGAATCATGTCACTTAGATAAAGACATTTGAAAATGCTATGGAGTTTAAGATGTATTCTGAAAGTTAAGAGAAAAAGTTCAAGACTCTTTGGGAAAAGTAGTTAAATGCAGTAGAATTGGAGCAGTTTATTCTAGAGGCGCGCTTTGGGACCAGGATCCTGTGGGAGCTTGTCACAGCAGCGGTGCTTTTTACTTTCATGTAGATGGCTGGCAAATAACATGGAAGTATATAGGGTGCACATTTACTGCTTTTATTTGCTCATATCCAGTATTAATTTTGTCATTCTCCTGCTTGGGGATAATGTTGGCTTAAAATTCCTAATTTGCTTACAATTAAAGAAATATAACCAACATATAAACTAAACAGAACTTGAGCTCATCAGAAAATACTGCTGTCGGGTATAAATAACAGGAAGTGGGTGGGACTGGTCAAACTTTCAGTGGGAATGAGCCGGATTGGCCAACATTTCTTTGAAACCATGATTAAAATAACATGATTGGTGCTCTGGAGTGGCACAACACAAGATTTCCACTTTGCAAGTTTAAATCTGTACGATACACAACCATCTGTGAACAGGAGTTCTAATGAACAAAATCTGCTGTGCTGTCTGGATGGGAGGATTGGCATACGATCTCTCCCCTGTCAATCAGAGCAACGCTAGCCTATCATCAGGACCTGCAAGCTCATGTACAACGGAAGAGAACAGACTGGGTTTTCCTCTGAGTGGGTTACGCTGCCCTGTGATGCAGCATGAGGAACAGTAATAAGCTGCAGGAGCTGGCTTTGTGTCACAGAGGAAACATTTTAACCTTCACCCTCCCGGTTAGTAGCTGTTGTGTGATATGGAAGGCTAGGCAATGGGTGAGAATTGACAGATGACCAAATTGGGGAGAAAATGGGTAAATATTTTTTTTTAATAAAGAGCTTCCATTGTGTATTGTACTTGACACAAAAGCATGTATAATCTTTTCAATGTCTGGAAAACATGCTGTGTATTTTGACGGTACCGGCAGTAAGCCGGGTGAGGTGATGGTAAGCAAGTAAGACAGTAAGAAGTGAGTTTCAGCTGTACACACCAAAAAACAGCACTCAGGAAATGAAATACTACTGAGCAGACCAAAATAAATAAATAAATAAATAAAATAATTTTTTAAAAAATCACTACAGACCACTTCCTCCTCTCACCTATAAGCCTTGTTCAGAAAGCCTATAAGCCTTGTTTTTTTGTTTCCCCCCCCTCAACAACAACCACCTCTAATAAAATATGAGAGCCTGCTCCATTAAAAGCGAGTTTCCAGCATCTTGTTTGGCAAAATTCTCACAATACTGAATAATAATTTAATTTAAAGAACAGTACAATCATGATCGAGTGATGCATGTGATTATAGGATGTGGCTTAACACCAGCTGTACCCGTCATTGCACTGTAATAATCGATGAATTACTGCAGCTTGGAATGGCACTCATTATGATTGAATTTCTTTCGCCTTCTAATGAGATCTCTGAACACAGCATGGAGACATGAGCCACAGCGGTCATTCTGCCAAAGGATCAATCATTTTATGATTGACAGAAGTAATTAAACATTCTCTGGATACCATGAGTGTACAAATGGTTAACAAATTTCAGTTAAAAAGGTGACATCTGCTTGTTCATCCAGATGCCCGAACTGATCATGGCACTTTTTAAAGTTTGTTAGAAATCAATATGGAAAGTATTTGGGGCTAGGATCCACCCCACACACACTTTTCTATTCAATTAGGTCAACTGCCAAGTCCCACCCACCCACCAGCCAACCCTTCCCCATCACACAACAGCTGGGGAGGGTGAAGGCTAACACATGCTTCCTTCAAGACACAAAGCCAGCCAGCCACTTTTTTTTTTTTTTTTTTGCAGAAGTGATATTCCTGCAACATAGCAGCAGTCCTCTTTTGCATACATGAGCTCTTAAATGCCCAAGATTGGCTAGTGTTGCTGTGATTAACAGGGGGAAAGGGAGTATGGCTTCTCTCCACAATTCTGGTCCCTTGGCTCCCATCCACAGATGACTATGGCCTGGGCTAGGATTTCCTAAGGAATGGAAAAAGTAAAAAATTACAAGTTAATGTAAACCCAACACAGTATGTATAGGCCCTATGGCATTCACACATCCTCCAATTCAAATAAATAATTCTGAAATTCTTGTGACATTCACACCAACATTGCGAGTGCTACAGAGAAGGGATGCAGTCAAGCTCCAGTGGCTCCCTATTATACCAGTCTGACAGCCCCGTTCTCTCACTCTACAGCTCCTTTACCTGGCAGAGAAAACCACGGGACCCAAGAGAGACGAGTGAGACTGACAGATCCACAAACAAAGAGGGGAGAAAGAAAAAAAAACAAAACAAAAAACAAACATAATACAGATGCATACAAAGAGACAATGAAAGTGGGATTATAATGTTCACAATTACTGCCTCAGGTTCACACTTTGATACAGACATGGCATCAACGCCAGGATCTGTGCTCACTTCAATAGTCATTTCTAGACTTCAACCTATTTGTTGTAAAGAGCTCCCCAGAGCATCAATGTGGATTTAAGCAAGCAGATCACTATTTTCACCTGATAGAATCCTATAAAACCAGTTAACATATCCCATAAACCAGTAGCTGCAGAAAACAACAAATAGAGAAGACTCATTCAGTGGAAAAATCTGTGATTAGTAATCGTTCTGAATTAGCATATGTCCATGTCCTGATAGTGACGTGACGTATAACTGTTTCAAGCCATTTCATTACGAGTATCCATCAAGCTATCAAGGTGCTATGTTAGAAATCAACTGATGTATGAAAGTAGAGGCCGCAAGGCAGGAAGACAGCTAACTTCTGTTTAAAGCTCACCTACAGACAAAACCAGGGAGACTGACATGGCTTATATACACAGTACTGTGCAAATGCACATGCAAAGAAATGCTGTACAGCAAAGATGCCTTCAAAAATAATGAAATTAAGTGTTACTCCCATTTAAAAAAAAAAAAAAAAAAAAAAAAAAACCACTAAAGAGCAGTAAACAGTAATAAATGCTGTAAAGGCAATATTTGGTGTGACTACCCTTTGCTTTAAAATAAAATATATATATATATTTTTTAAAAAGGCTCTGGTAGAATTAGTGCAGTATTATAAGGAAATGAGCTGTAAGTTTTTGCTTCTTATTTTCGCAGCAATATCCAGTAGCCATCATTATGTTTTTTGGCTGAAAAGTGGTCTCTTACCACTTAATATGCAGCTTTCTTTACTGACAAACATTTTTCTGTAACATTTAATTTAGTGCTGGAAAACTATTTGGAAATCTAAAATGGTTTTTGTACTAACAATGTAAAAGTCAGAAAATAAAAATCTAACCGTTTGTACTAAAAGAAAAACAAGGTGTGTGTGTGTGTTGGGGGGGGGGGGGGGGTAAATAAGACTTTTGCACAGTACTGCACATGTTCAGAATAAGGACAATCCATATTCAACATCAAAACAGAGACATGTACAAGTCTGGGTGGTACATGATACTCAAAACAACAGGATATAAAATGGCATACTAATAAAGAATTAAAACACAGAGCAGGTGAATGTCAGACAGAAAACCAGATGACAGAACAGGAGCAAAGACAAACTGAAAACAAGGCAAAACAGACAAGCACCATTCATCACCATGGGAACAATGAATGGAGACACCCTGACAGTATGACCAACTTGTACAATACATTAACTGATTCTTTTGTCTTTACATTGTTCCTTTGATATTATACAGCTGAAATAATCATAAACCATGATTCATAAGTGTCAAAAACAAGATTTTTTTTTATTTTAAATGTTTTAACATGGATAATGCTACTTTCTACCCAATATTAAAAAGTTATAATTGATCATCATCATGATTTTGTCATCTAATCTAGTTCAATTTGTGGTAAATTTATTGGATCAGAAGCAGCAAATTGTTTCGGCACAATGGTAGGTCATGTCTCCTGCGAGTCCGATGCCTACAGTTTTGGTTCAGATATGATTAGACGTCATCTTGCGGGATTTGATGAAGCCCTGATGTGCTGATCTGTGTTCTGTCCTCAATCCAATATTACAGAAGTCAAAATTGCAAAACTTGTCCCATGTCGTCAGAGTTCACCCTACTCCTTCATAACACGAAGCTATAATTTGATTAGCAATACACTCGAGGAAGGATGCAAAACGCTTCGAGCCGTTTATATTCTGATTACACATAGTTCTCACAAGACAGAAGATAGATAGATAACAGAACAATGTTTAAACAGCTTCAAGGCAAAATTTAACTACTGCATCCTCCATCAACCTTCTTTCTCTGCTAAATGAACAACAAACTACAAGAATGTGTTACTGGGTGTGTGTGTGTGTGTGTGTGTGTGTGTGTGTGTGTGTGTGTGTGTGTGTGTGTGTGTGTGTGCGCGCGTTCATGCCCGGCAGGTTAATGAAAAGGCAGAAAGAGGCAGGAAATAGCGTATCTTAAACAGATAAGACAACAAGAGGAAGCAGAGGAGTTTTTCTTGCTTTCGCAGTTTATCAATAAATCAAGTTATGCTCCACTTTTTCTAGATAGAGTCAACAAATTTTAAGACTCCTTAAATTCACACACAGACCTGTCCTTTTGAAGTGTGTACGAGTTTTTGGTTGTGTAAACAAACATTTCACACCATTAATTCTTAAATATCCTGTGATCGTGAAGTCTCTGGTGTGACTCTTTCACACTTGCACACATTCTTACCCTTATCTACCTTCAACATGAAACCTACTGTGCAATGTATGAAATCATACAGATGTGCTTTCATACCACTTTGTGCCACCTCGGCAGGTGTAAATACATTGTCGAGAGAACTGGAATGGCTACAATGACGCCATCACTCTTAATAACCACGGTGAGCAGAAAAGCATTTAAACATCAAGCCTCGAGGTGGATGGGCTACAACAGCAGACAGCCTCCACCCCTGTCAGCCAAGAACAGAAAGTTGGGGCTACAATAGGCACGGGCTGACCAAAACTAGACAGCTGAAAAGCGGAAAAAGGCCAGTCATACCCACCTCAAGGCTTGATGTCAATTCCTCCATAACCAACAAAATTCCTGAATCATGGTAGCTTTAGATGATACAGACTACTGCAGGTAAAAAGTGGCAGGTAATTTAAAACCATGTAACTATAAACCTCTAGTACCTATAGTACTATAAATGATGTACAGCCTTTAAGATTATGCTAATTACTACAATTCTAAGTGGTGAAAGTGCGCACAGCTCCAGATTCAGTCATGACTGACAAATGCTAGTGCTTTATAAAATGCAAAATCAGTCATTGTTTGTTTGTTTTTTTACTTAAAAAATGCCAACTTCTATGCACTGTGTTTGTCATTACTAAAAAAAAAAAAAAAAAAAAATCTTAAGTGTTTAAAAAAAAATTGAAAAGATGTACAGATGGTACTTTTAGCGAGTCTTTCAAATTATATACACCAATCATTCATAATATTAAAACCACTGACAGGTGAAGTGAAGACCAATGATTCTCTCATTACAGTGGCACCCGTCAAGGGATGGGATATATTAGGCAGCAAGTGAACAGTCAGTTCTTGATGTTGATGTGTTAGAAGCAGCAAAATGGGCAAGTGTAAGGATCTGATTGACTTTGACAAGGACCAAATTGTGATGGCTGAACGACTGGGTCAGAGCATCTCCAGAACAGCAGGTTTTTTGGGGTATTCTCTGGTATGCAGTGGTTAGTACCTACCAAATATGGTCCAAGAAAGGACAACCAGTGAACCAGCAACAGGGTCATGGGCACCCAAGGCTCACTGATGTGAACAGGGAACGAAGGCTAGCCCTCCTGGTCCAATCCCACAGAAGAGCTCCTGTAGCACAACTTGCTGAAAAAGTTAATGATGGCTATGATGGAAAGGGGTCAGAACACAGCACATTTCTGCCTGCTGTGTATGGGGCTGTGTAGCCACAGACTGGTCAGAGTGCCCATGCTGACCCCTGTCCAAGTGGCAAAAGCACTGACAATGGGCACGCGAGGATTAGAAACGGACCATGGAGCAAAGGAAGAAGGTGGTCTAGTCTAATGAATCACGCTTTCTTTTACATCATGTGGACAGCCACCAGGATGCACCTTAAGAAGGTAAGCTTGCAGAGGCAGTGTTCTGTTGGGAAATCTTGGGTCCTGGCATTCACGTGGATGTTACTTTGACACGTACCACCTACCTAAACATTGCTGCAGACCAAGTACACCCCTTCATGTCAACAGTATTCCCTAATGGCAGTGGCCTCGTTCAGCAGGATAATCCACCCTGCCATACTGCAAAAAAAATTGTTCAGGAATGGTTTGAAGAATGTGACAGTTTAAGGTGCTGACCTGACCTCCAAATTCCCTGGGACGTGGGATGACAAAATCTGTGGGATGTGCTGGACAAAAATCCGATCCATAGAGGCCCCACCTCACAACTTACAGAACTTAAAGGATCTGCTGCTAACATCTTGGCGCCAGATACTACAGCACCTTCAGAGGTCTTCTGGAGTCTATGCCTTGATGGGTCAAGAGCTGTTCTTGCAGTGAAAGGGGAACCTAAACAATATTAGACAGGTGGTTTTAATGTTAGGGCTGATCTTTTGGGGGAAGAACAAATCATTTATAGGATAAGACATACTGCAGCTGTATGTAATGGTAGGGTGTTTGAGCACGTAGAGACGAGGCGTTGGGGAAAGTCACAGGTCAAGTGCACATACAGAGGAGGTTAGCATCAAAAAGACACTGATGAACTTGTAATAGGAACAAGGAAAACAAAATGTTTCTTTGCTGCATAAAATAACTTTCATGTTTTAATTAACTGACACTTCCCCCCCCCCCCAAAAAGCCAAACATTCATTTACACATTGTATTTACACCTACAGGTCTTGCACAATGCAAACTCGATCAGACAATGTGTCAAATTATAAATTCTAAAAAACATTTTTAAAAAAAAGAAAAATAAAAATAAAAAGCCACCACCTCATTACACTGCGAGTCTAAATTTACATTCCCACTTTTCTGACAAATGAGAGGTAGAACGTGTCTTACGTGTCTCCATCATCGGGTTTGTGAATTATAGTACAATAGGCTTACTTGAAAATCTGCTTCGCTGCTCGGCACAGGAAAATAAAAAAAATAAAAACTCTGCGTGGTGCCAATTCTTGCGCTTCGGAGATATTGATTTTTATTTGTTCAACATGAATACTTTCATTAACGCAATGTTAAAATCTATTTCATCATCATTCTCATGGGGACACCACAAAGCATATCCCCATTACTGCCGACACCACGGGAATATTTTCAATTTTGTCCTGCAGATAACCGTGGTATTACCACTGTCCCCATCCCTCTACAGCACTCTAAGATAAGGGGTGTAGCTCTGAAACCACTACACCATGTAAAATAAATGAAAAAGCTTGTACATTACAGTGACTAACAGCATGTATATGAGCATCCCCCCCGGTGCATCCTAATGTGAAGAATATATAGTATGTGAAGAGAGGTGACATGTAATACTGTGCTTTAAAAAAAAGAAAAGAAAAGAAAATCCATCTGTAGGACAATCTCTGCATGCTGGGGTTCCCTAGACATACATGCAGAGCTAATAGCACAAAAAAAAAATTACAAGGCCGCCTCCAGGGAAAATAGATCATGTCCCTGCATTCTGCACAGCAGTCTCATGTAGGTGTTAATTTATGTAGCTGTGCAACTGGTTAGACATACCTTGGCTTGCTGTGCATGCAAATCATGCTTTTGCAGACAGAACATACAAACAAACAAACACACACAACTTATTGTCCCTTAGCATTTTAATTTCCAGATCATCCAAGTTTGGCACAAAGCAAACTTTTAAGACCGAGAAGGAAAGGAATGAGGATGCTAAAATAGAAAGGGGAAGACGACAGCAAAACAAAAGTGATTGCAAATCTCAAAGGTGTGAGCAGGAGCAGTGGTGCACGGAACTAGGTGGTGAATACATTCACTCGGATTTTCTATTCCGTTTTAATTGCCAGACAGAGGCACATGTGGTGGCAGAATGAAAAACTAGCATCGGTCTCCACATACAAACACAAAATACAAAAATAAACGGATGAGCTTTTCGCAGCGGTTCTAGACTCATCAGGTCCCCACTTCCCACGTTAAGACTTTTATTTATTTATTTTTATAAAGGATGTCAGACACGGTAACGCGCTCGGAAGTATACAGACGATTGCACTTTTGCTTCCTTGGGCCTTTGGTACACTCGGCACATGTGTCTAATCTCTAGCCATGGGCATATAGCAGAAGACTGGTTCGTTTAAACAGCAGTGTCACCCTCTGTTATTTACCGATCACTGGAGCTGATCTGCCAACAAATGGCAGCTATATCAAACAAGACCCAAGAGCATGTGTATACGTAACAAGGCCAAGCACAAATGAAATCACAACCCAGGAGTGAAGCAGAACTCCTAGGTGGCTAATATGGCAGAAAAAAATATTTCAATGATATAAAATCAGTCACTTGTATTCATGCAATTATCCAATCAGCCAATCATTTATCAGCAGCTCAGTGCATAAGATTATTATGATACAGGTCAAGATATTGAGTTAATGTTTACACCTAAAACCAGAATAGTTGGGGTGTTTGTGCCAGATGGATTTGTTCGATTACTTAAACTGTGATTTTCACACACAGCATTCTCTAAAGCTTTGTTTGCCAGTTTGGTTTTTGGTGTGAAAACAAAAACATCCAGGGAGAGGCAGTTCTGCTGGCACCAATGCCTTGATGATGAGAGACGACATGAGAATGGGCAGACTGGTTCAAGCTGACAGGAAGGTTATGCTAACTCAAATATAACCACTCAACAACCATGGTGAGCAGAAAAGCATCTCCGAATGCACACGTTGAAGCTTGAGACAACAGCAGACCACCATTTTGAGGTTTCCACTCCTGTCAATCTCAAACAAGAATTCAAGGCTACAGTGACCAGACTCACCCAAACTGGACCGTTGAAGCGGTTTTTCCCAATATTTAACTCTACAGCTGAATATTCGCTGCCCGAGTTAAGAAACTGTGGTTATGCGTTAACTCTGGGACAGCACAAGTTACCAAAATTAATCATTCTGCTCGTTGCTCTAAGTATACAAAAAGGTTATGTGAGCAGAGCTCAATTTGGCCAGATATCAGGAGAGTAGTGGCCTGCAGCCATAACACAGATGAAGAGTGGGGATTAACTCAATCACAACAGGTTTAGGTAGAAAAACTCCTATAAATCTTCCTTATCATCAATTCCCTGACCTGCACTTTAAATCTATTCATTACTTACTAGCCTGGTATTCCTTCACCACGATTCTCACTTATTCAACTCCAGACAAAATCATCTACTGGATCCAAAAATTTCTGGGCTCCCATTCAAAATCGAATCAATGTTCTAGTGTAAACGGTTTTGACGTGCTAATGCTTCACTCGGTGCCGTGTAAGACTTTAAGAGCGTCCAGCCATCTGTCTCGTTCAACTTTCTTAGTCCTGCTCTCCGCCTCCCACCTTCATATCCATCTCCCGTCTTAATGTCCTGGTCTAATCTTTCCCTGGCAACAAGCAGTCTGGTACAAACGAGCACCTGCAATTTAGTGGCAACTCTGAGTAATTACAACCCCATTAACAAGGGCACACGAGACAAAAAAAATGCAAAATCTGTAATAATTTTTAAATGTTACAGCATATACACAGACCATGGGGAATGGATACGCTTCTCTCTTCAGATAACTGACGCAGTCTTCTTTAAAACTAGATACCGTATACAGAAAGATTACGCAGAGATAGAGGAGCGGATGAGGGACGGAGACGCGTGAAATACTCCCTGAATGAATTACACAGTCAGAGGTATTACATTAGTGGCACGGCAGGTTAAACACAACGGAAATTTATCTTCTACTGTGCACAAAGACAAATTTGCGGTCTGCAAGCCACCCTGACCTAAAATCTGCTTGCATTATAGACTATTCCATTTGTGTTTAACAGTGCAAAGCACAGTCTCTCTTTCACAATCACTACAGAGTCTTAAGATGTATAGATGTGTGTATAGCGCTCCTGTCTGCAGAATACACACAATTGAAACAAGGAAGTTTAGTAATATCGGTTTTTTTTTTTTTATTCCCAGTATTCATTTAAAAAAAAAAAAAAAAAAAAAATCTCCCATGTGTGTCCTTTAACATGTACATAAAAGTTTTTGTTTTTTTTAAACTAAAACACTACTTATCAAGTCTAACATTTAATAACTTCATTTATTATTGTGTATATGTATATTACTGTGTGTGTGTGTATATAGGTACAGTGGGGGAAAAAAGTATTTGATCAATGTCCTATTTAACTGCTCAGTGTTAATTCTCTTCACATTGGAACTAATATAATTTAGCTGTCGGTTAAAGGGGGCCAAACATTAGTGATCATGCAAAAAAATATTGAAACAGCTTGTAATACCTACTAGAGACATGCAAATATGTTGAAAATAGAAAAGCCGATGGACATGAAGTCGAGACTCGGGATATACATGTTCTTGGTATACTGTGGAAATTCTTTTTAAACCTCTTTCCTGTGTGTGTGTGTGTGTGTGTGTATATATATATGTGTATATACAGTGAGGGGGAAAAAAGTATTTGATCCCCTGCTGATTTTGCACGTTTGCCCACTGACAAAGAAATGATCCGTCTATAACTTTAATGGTAGATTTATTTGAACAGTGAGAGACAGAATAACAACAAGAAAATCCAGAAAAACGCATGTCAAAAATGTTATAAATTGATTTGCATTTTAATGAGGGAAATAAGTATTTGACCCCTCTGCAAAACATGACTTAGTACTTTGTGGCAAAACCCTTGTTGGCAATCACAGAGGTCAGACGTTTCTTGTAGTTGGCCACCAGGTTTACACACATCTCAGGAGGGATTTTGTCCCACTCCTCTTTGCAGATCTTCTCCAAGTCATTAAGGTTTCGAGGCTGACGTTTGACAACTCGAACTTTCAGCTCCCTCCACAGATTTTCTATGGGGTTAAGGTCTGGAGAATGGCTAGGCCACTCCAGGACCTTAATGTGCTTCTTCTTGAGCCACTCCTTTGTTGCCTTGGCCGTGTGTTTTGGGTCATTGTCATGCTGGAATACCCATCCACGACCCATTTTCAATGCCCTGGCTGAGGGAAGGAGGTTCTCACCCAAGATTTGACGGTACATGGCCCCGTCCATCGTCCCTTTGATGCGGTGAAGTTGTCCTGTCCCCTTATCAGAAAAACACCCCCAAAGCATAATGTTTCCACCTCCATGTTTGACGGTGGGGATGGTGTTCTTGGGATCATAGGCAGCATTCCTCCTCCTCCAAACACGGCGAGTTGAGTTGATGCCAAAGAGCTCCATTTTGGTCTCATCTGACCTCAACACTTTCACCCAGTTGTCCTCTGAATCATTCAGATGTTCATAGGCAAACTTCAGATGGGCATGTATATGTGCTTTCTTGAGCAGGGGGACCTTGCGCGCGCTGCAGGATTTCAGTCCTTCACGGCGTAGTGTGTTACCAATTGTTTTCTTGGTGACTATGGTCCCAGCTGCCTTGAGATCATTGACAAGATCCTCCCGTGTAGTTCTGGGCTGATTCCTCACTGTTCTCATGATCACTGCAACTCCACGAGGTGAGATCTTGCATGGAGCCCCAGGCCGAGGGAGATCGACAGTTCTTTTGTGTTTCTTCCATTTGTGAATAATCGCACCAACTGTTGTCACCTTCTCACCAAGCTGCTTGGCAATGGTCTTGTAGCCCATTCCAGACTTGTGTAGGTCCACAACCTTGTCCCTGACATGCTTGGAGAGATCTTTGGTCTTGGCCATGGTGGAGAGTTTGGAATCTGATTGATTGCTTCTGTGGACAGGTGTCTTTTATACAGGTAACAAGCTGAGATTAGGAGCACTCCCTTTAAGAGTGTCCTCCTAATCTCAGCTCGTTACCTGTATAACAGACACCTGGGAGCCAGAAATCTTTCTGATTGAAATCCTTCTCATTAAAATGCAAATCAATTTATAACATTTTTGACATGCGTTTTTCTGGATTTTTTTGTTGTTATTCTGTCTCTCACTGTTCAAATAAATCTACCATTAAAATTATAGAATGATCATTTCTTTGTCAGTGGGCAAACGTACAAAATCAGCAGGGGATCAAATACTTTTTTCCCCTCACTGTATATACACACGTGCCACTTTTCAATATTTCTAATTACAAAGCCATTTATGAAACACACAGCCAGGCCAAAAAAAAAAAAAAAAAAAAAAAAAAAAAGAGCCTATGACTGGATCACTATTGCAGTGATTATGTTCAGCTGGCAACAATTTCTTTAACCTTAACTGATGCAATGTGTAGCTTCTTATTCATTGAACAAGCACATTGTAGCTATTGCTTCTGGAAAATATATTACTGTGATGTTACTGGCCTGCAACATGCCAAAAATTTTTTTGAAATCAGGTTAAGAACTGTGCAGTGCATTATTAAATGCCTGAAACGGTGGTGGCGAACTCAACTTTGTGGAAGAAATGTGGTCTGGAAAAAAATAATTTACTGCCACACTTATTTAAATAAATAAATAAATAAATAAATAAATAAATAAAAAAGAAAATCCAATAATCTAATAGCTAAAGTAAGAGCACTGGGATTGAGAAACAGCTGTATGGTCAGAGGAAAGCCACTTCTTAGTGAGGCTAATCAGGAAAAAAAAATTACTTAAATTTGCATCAAGATTGGACTGTGGAACAAAGGAAAAAGGTCATGTGGTCCAGTCCAGATTTACCCATTTACAAAGCTATACGTGCGTCAGGGTAAAAAGGGAAGCACATGAAGCAATGTACCTGTCACGCATAGTGCCTACTGTACAAGCCTCTGGAGGCAGTGTTATTATCTGGAGTAGCTTCAGTTGGTCAGGTCTAGGCTCAGCAACGTTATACAGCAATAAAATGAACTCAGCCGAGTACCTGAATGCACTCTTTGACCAGGTTATCCAATCAATGGATTTTCTGCTTCTTCCCTGAAAGCACAGGCATATTCCAAGATGACAACGCCAAGACTCATTGGGCTCAAATTGTGAAAGAGTGGTTCAGGGACCATGACGAATAATTTTCACTCATGAACTGGCCACCACAGTGTCCAGACCTTAACCCCATTGAAAGTCCTTGGGATGTGCTGGAGAACAGAATGGTTCGGCTCTACGGTCCTCAACCCAAGATCCCGGCTTAAAATGAACACGATTCAGGATGGAAATAAATGTTGTGAAGTTGCAGAAGCTTGTAGAAACAATGCCATGATGAATGCATGCCATAATCAAAGCTAAAGGTGGTGCAACGAAATATTAGAATGTGCGACTTTTTTGGCCCGCTGGAATATGATAATTAAATATAATTAATAAATCACAACAATAAAGTTACGACGTTGGTTGTTACTTTGCTTGTTAAATATACATTTCAGATTAACGTCTATGGTCCAGGGATTGTTTAAAGTTTGCATCTGAGAGTTCTTGTGTGCGTTAGAGGGTAGATGGCGCTTCAAGCGTGTTACGTACGTTACGCATCTTTAAAACCACTCCAAAAATGGTTTCTGAAAAATGCTGTTGCCAGTTCCACTTTTTCCAAACCAATATTTTTATAGGCCATTCAGTCTTCACTGCTGTTCCTCAGAAGGCCTAGAGAAAGGAAATTTTTTTAACAAACCCAGTCACTGCCAGTTAACAAAGCCACATGTTTCCATCTTCAATGATTATGCACAATAAACAGACAAATGGGAGTTTTAATGAATAAGGAACGTTATCCAATTTTATTTGGCAATTACATTTTGTTCGTAAATCAACAAGGTTTAAATTGATTGATAATCAGAGCATAAAATAAATAAATGCACAGATGCCCATTTCTGAGACATGCCGGTTTTTAAAAGGATCGTATTAAAGCTCCAGGCTCAACCTAGCCGATTTTACCCAGATTATTTTTCAGCAAAGGAGTGTAATGGCTATCGTTCACTGGCATGCAATATAAATGTTTCATATGATTTAAAGAAAATTGATTCTCTCAGGTCCACGTCTACACAGAGTCTGAGAACAGCTATGGAGATCTGGATTATGATTTTGGTAAATAGAAACTCACTTGACGTTCACAAAAAGCTGAATCCCCAGGAAAACCATTTCAAATAGTTATGCCATTAAATAGTTAACTTCCGTTCCGGCACACCGCTGCTTTCATGTTCAGCACAGCAGTTCTGGCCAGCCTTGAATAATTGAAAAGTCAAAATGTGAGGCAGGATTTTTTGCACAAAAATCAACTTCTGATAAAAGTTATATTAGGAATGACTAACACTTAGACTATTTTGTTTTTCAATCGCAGATGCTTTTAATATGACATTTGTCAATCTCCGCTTCTTGAACAACCACTGCTCGTACTGATCACTCCATCCAAATGCAGTTAATGGCATTTTTCTCTTGTTTTGAGGGTATAAACCTGGATTATCACCTACAAATATAGGCACAACTCAGTGCTGATCTGCTGATGAATTGATATTTGCCTTGAGTGTCTGGTTATGCCCGGATGTCTCATTTTATAAGCATGTTCAATTCAATATTTACAATAGTGTGGTTGAATTCTCAAATCAAAAGGTATTGATTTTTCAATAGCAGCAAGGCTCTGACAGTAGATCTGTCTGTAACAGAAGGGACAAGTTTTTTTACTAATACATTAGCATTCCTGTACTACTTGTATAATGAACACCCCGTTGTTTAAATAAGAAGTGTTTAATCGTTGATACAGTGAAGCTTTATGTAAGAACGTGTTTAACGTTTAAACAATGAGTCTCCAGTGTCAGGACTTCGTAATGGTCAGTAAGTTTCCCAACATCTTCAGAAGAGATTTGTTCACGCTTTGCAGTTTCTGTACCGAAATGCCACGTTTTGTTTAATTGAGATTATAAAAATAAATAAATAAATAAAGCTGGTGTCATGTAAGCGATAAACTATTGTCTTAGAGACATTCCATAGTATTAAATGTAAACAAAAGGGTAAAAACATGCAATATGTTGGTCACAATTAAGTTATCTATTGCCATTGTTGGGAAACTGCTGCGTATAAGCGGAACAACAGGGATCGGGCTGGCCGTTAAAAATAAATAAGTACTGCTTTGCATCAGGCAATATCACACCGACATGGTGTGGATTAATTTCGTATGTGATATTCTACACAGACAATTGTTCGTACTGACAGCCAATAAATTTTTTTTTTTTTTTTTTACATGAATACTAAAATGGAAGGCAAAATGTCAGTGAAACAATAACAGCCATAAAACCTGAACACCATTCTAGGTGCTTAAAATACAGAACACTGCCTACTCAGCATATAAACCATGCAGAAAAGAAAAACAGTTTTATTTAGGTGATAAATAAATAAATAAATAAATAAATAAATAAATAAATAAAGCATGTTGGATCAAAATGACCCTTGCATAGCTAGCACTCAAAATTCAGACAAGCCAATTTAGAAAAGAACAATGTTTGGTACACAACAAATGTACCATGTTAAATAGCACACACTGCAGTTATGCACCTGACAGTTCTGCGTTTCAGCTGTCTGGCTCCGTTTCATTTACCCTACTTGCAGCTGATAAACTCCGTCGTCCAACTCATTTTCACCGTCACTTAGCCAGCTGAGGAAAGGACAAGTTTCCAGCTGCCAAGTACTTGATTGGCACATTATGAAATGCGCCAGTAACCGCAAACCAATGCAAACCCAACAGTTCCGAACACAGTTTTCGTCTCTGAAGTACAAAGTGGAGCGTCAGATCATTCATAATAAGCAGCCACATTGGATACACTCTGGTTACATAACTATCTTACCAACCTGTATTACAATACTTGTTTTTTTTGTTTGTTTGTTTGTTTTTATAAATACATTGATAGCTGTAATACTGGAAATAGCAGACTGGCAGAATAGAAAAGAAGAGCAGCTGGGAGAAAATTTAATTTGTATTCAGGGAATAAACACAATGTTTGTTACCAACAGGACGAGCAAACGCAAGATAAATCCACTCCACCTCAAGCTGATTCTGCCATTTAATTTCATTCAAGTGCAGCACTCATGATGGAACAAATCAAGAACATTTCCTCAGTGGGTCAGCACTTGAGCTCGGTGGTGGGTTTTACCATACTGTAGCTCTAAAAAAATAAACTTGTATATTACTCTTTTTTAATCCAAGGCTAAACTAACACTTTAGTAATCTTCCTAATGCATTACTTTGTGCCCTGGAGCATGTGGTGAAAAAATTAAGACCATGTTAGCGTGGGTAGACAGGAATGATCAATAATAAAGACGACATTAGTTATGAGTATGCAGCCTAATGATATAATTTTAAGCATGCTCATATGCACCTGAATCGGATTAGATTAAACTGACTGGGCTGATCCTAAAGCAATGTCTATCCAATTAAAAGAGGATGCTCATCCATTTAGTAGCTCACAGTGGTGTCTGTGACTTCGTAAACAAGTAGAATAGGAAGTTTCTAGGTGAGCAAAAAACTTCAGGTCAGTTTAATAATCGTTTTAATATTTATCAGGAGATGCTTAGAGTAGTCTTTTAGACCAATAGTTGCCACTGCAGGAATGTCGACTGCTGGGTGCGTAGTAAATTAGTTGCGTAAACTCATAGGCTACAGTGGTTCTTAAAAGTTTGGGAAACCTTTAGAATTTTCTGTATTTCTGCACACATGACTGAAACCATCACCAGATTTTCACACAAGTCCTAAATGTAAATAAAGAGAACCCAATTAAACAAATGAGAAATTTATTATAATTTGGTCATTTACTTATGATAAGAAAATGATCCAATATTACATATCTGAGCTGCAAAATTGTGTGAACCTCTATGATTGGCAGTTAATTTGAAGGCAAACTCCTATGCATGAGGTTCAAATACTTTTCCCACTAAGAGATATGTAATATAGGATCATTTTCCTTTAAAAAACCAAGTACAATAAAAGACCAAGTACAATATTTGTCTCGTTTGTTTAACTGGGCTCTCTTTGTCTGTGGACCTGTGTGAAAATCAGATTTTAAGTTATATTTATGCAAAAATACTGAAAATTCTAATGGGTTCCCAAACTTTCAAGAATCACTGTATATCTATACATCACTGTGTGTGTGTGTGTGTGTGTGTGTGTGTGTGTGTGTGTGTGTGTGTGTGTGTGTGTATATATATATATATATATATATATATATATATATATATATATATATATATATAAAAATAAAAACACATACATACAGTGAGGGAAAAAAAGTATTTGATCCCCTGCTGATTTTGTACGTTTGCCCACTGACAAAGAAATGATCAGTCTATAATTTTAATGGTAGTTGTATTTGAACAGTGAGAGACAGAATAACAACAATGTCAAAAATTGTATAAATTAATTTGCATTTTAATGAGGGAAAAAAGTATTTGACCCGCTCTCAATCAGAAAGATTTCTGGCTCCCAGGTGTCTTTTATACAGGTAACGAGCTGAGATTAGGAGCACACTCTTAAAGGGAGTGCTCCTAATATCAGCTTGTTACCTGTATAAAAGACACCTGTCCACAGAAGCAATCAATCAATCAGATTCCAAACTCTCCACCATGGCCAAGACCAAAGATCTCTCCAAGCATGTCAGGGACAAGACTGTAGACCTACACAAGTCTGCAATGGGCTACAAGACCATTGCCAAGCAGCTTGGTGAGAAGGGGACAACAGTTGGTGCGATTATTCGCAAATGGAAGAAGCACAAAAGAACTGTCAATCTCCCTCAGCCTGGGGCTCCATGCAAGATCTCACCTCGTGGAGTTGCATTGATCATGAGAACAGTGAGGAATCAGCCCAGAACTACACGGGAGGATCTTGTCAATGATCTCAAGGCAGCTGGGACCATAGTCACCAAGAAAACAATTGGTAACACACTACGCCATGAAGGACTGAAATCCTGCAGCGCGCGCAAGGTCCGCTGCTCAAGAAAGCACATATACATGCCCGTCTGAAGTTTGCCTATGAACATCTGAATGATTCAGAGGACAACTGGGTGAAAGTGTTGTGGTCAGATGAGACCAAAATGGAGCTCTTTGGCATCAACTCCACTCACCGTGTTTGGAGGAGGAGGAATGCTGCCTATGACCCTGGAACACCATCCCCACCGTCAAACATGGAGGTGGAAACATTATGCTTTGGGGGTGTTTTTCTGATAAGGGGACAGGACAACTTCACCGCATCAAAGGGACGATGGACGGGGCCATGTACCGTCAAATCTTGGGTGAGAACCTCCTTCCCTCAGACAGGGCATTGAAAATGGGTCGTGGATGGATATTCCAGCATGACAGTGACCCAAAACACACGGCCAAGGCAACAAAAGAGTGGCTCAAGAAGAAGCACATTAAGGTCCTGGAGTGACCTAGGCAGTCTCCAGACCTAAATCCCATAGAAAATCTGTGGAGAGAGCTGAAGGTTCGAGTTGCCAAACGTCAGCCTCGAAACCTTAATGATTTGGAGATGATCTGCAAAGAGGAGTGGGACAAAACCCCTCCTGAGATGTGTGCAAACCTGGTGGCCAACTACAAGAAATGTCTGACCTCTGTGATTGCCAACAAGGGTTTTTAAACCAAGTACTAAGTCATGTTTTGCAGAGGGGTCAAATACTTATTTCCCTCATTAAAATGCAAATCAATTTATAACATTTTTGACATGCGTTTTTCTGGATTTTTTTGTTGTTATTCTGTCTCTCACTGTTCAAATAAATCTACCATTAAAGTTATAGACGGATCATTTCTTTGTCAGTGGGCAAACGTGCAAAATCAGCAGGGGATCAAATACTTTTTTCCCCCTCACTGTATATACACATATATATACACACACACACACACACACACACACACAGGAAAGAGGTTTAAAAAGAATTTCCACAGTATACCAAGAACATGTATATCCCGAGTCTCGACTTCATGTCCATCGGCTTTTCTATTTTCAACATATTTGCATGTCTCTAGTAGGTATTACAAGCTGTTTCAATATTTTTTTGCATGATCACTAATGTTTGGCCCCCTTTAACCGACAGCTAAATTATATTAGTTCCAATGTGAAGAGAATTAACACTGAGCAGTTAAATAGGACATTGAGATGTAGATTGAATCAGACTACATTCACAAGTAGACGTTATGATGCATTTGTTGGGGTTTTTTTTTATTTAAAAAAAGTTGCAAGTGTTGAAAATTTGATGTTGTATACAAGGAATAAAACTTCAGGGCATTGGGTTATAGGAAAATCATCAACTTGGTTTTTATTTATCATCTGTTAGGCTTGTGTGTAGCATTTTCTGCCTTGAATCATTCAGAATGAACTGAATGTCTTGCTGTTCCTTTCCCTCAATATAGAAGCAGGTCATTAGAGCACAGCATATGTTCATAATACAAGAATATATCAAGAGAGAAAGGAATAAAGAGGTTTTAGAGCCATAAGAAACTTGTTTTGGACATACCCCAACAGTAAATGTAACTATACTATATAGTAAATGGATGAAAACAATAAAGTAAAATAATTAAAGCTTTGGAAAAATACTGTCGTACAAGAGGAATATGCTTTGGGACGTGCTATTAAAGGAAACTAATCAACGTCTAGGTGGTAACGGTAACCGGTCCTCCTGTCTGTCATCACACCAACCTGTTGATTATTTTCTTACATCACAACACACATTCAGTATAAAATATGATGATCATAAACTCCTTGGTTTGGCTTCAGATTTGTGACTATGCATCAACTGAATACTATGACAGTTAAAAAGAGACAGGTCTTCCTTTTTTAAGATGAGACTTTTTGATGCTCATCTTGTAACCTTAGGCTTCACTTAGAACTGCCTGTCAAAAGAAAAAGGGGAGAAGAAAAAAAGAAGAAAAAAACCCCAGCACACTTGGATACACTTGAGAGGCTTAACAAACATGTCCATGTAGCTTAATATTCATTTGGTAATATAATCTATTAGTTTACCCTTCTCTTTTATGGGCAGGAGGAAGTTGTAAATGCCAGGCTGGATTTGTGACTAATAAAACGTCTGAAATTACACATGCAAACATTTTCCAGGCAGCTCTCATCAGCGCCGGCTGCAAGATGAATACAGCAGTCACGCATATGTAAATGTACCGAACGATGGAGCAACAGGGAGCAGCTGGAGCGACACGATCTGAGAGAGATGTTGGACCTGGCATGCTTAAACAGGTGGAGGCAGTAAAATTAGTTATTGTGAACACATGATGAGAATTTTCTGGGCAGCTGGCATCAACCATTACCGCTCCACTGGCAGAAAGTGACAGAGTGGCCGAGGGTAATTGTTCTTAATTATTATAACCAAATGAAGGTCATACCACAGACGTGGTAACAGCCACAGGGAGAGGAAGAGGAGGCCATAAGCATACAAATACACCTCAGGGTCTGTGCGCAAATCTGATTTCTGAATGCATAGCTGCCATCAGGATGTACCTCTTTTTGTCAACAGTGGGAATGATTTCCAGAATTTCTAAATGTTTAAACCAATGTGATACTTCACATATTTTAACTTTACAGTAGCCCAAAAAAAATTTCATAACTTTTTTCAGTCTTATAACGTTTGACATCAGCAAGGCTAAAGATATGTGGGAGACCTGGCAGGAGAACCAGCCCTGTTAACCCAGCTGCCTCATATTTGCTAGCTATCTAGCTACCTATTGTTCTGATGGTTTAAAAAAATAAAAGTTAAAAAGCTAACCCGATGTTAGATCAATTATAAATACAAATTACAACTAATAAAAAGAGTTACAGCTTTTATGTTGACCATCAGGAACAGCTAACATGTGAGGTAACAATATTGCTTGCTGACACAAAG